>NC_083408.1:18411305-18652450 GCF_020745735.1 Hemiscyllium ocellatum
CTCCCCTTCTTGAACAAGGCGACCACATTCGCTCTCCTCCAGTCTTCTGGCACTATTCCCGTAGTCAACGACGACATAAAAAATCAAGGCCAATGTCTCCGCTATCTCCTCCCTAGCTTCCCAGAGGATCCTAGGATAAATGCCATCAGGCCCATGGGACTTACCTATTTTCATCCTTTCCAGTATTCCCCAGACCTCTTCCCTACATACCTCAAGGACATTCATTCTAATCACTTGTGACTCAATATTGACATCAGCAACAGTGTCCTGTTCCTGAGTGAATACTGACGAAAAGTATTGATTTTGTGTCTCTAAATAACAACGATCCAATAAAAGAATTTGCAGGAAAATATCTTCCCAATAACAGAATGAGAGAGCACCTCATTAGCCCTTCATGTCTGTCTTTCCCTTCAATATGAACATAGCCGATCTGCAAAAGCCTCAACACCTCTCTTATGCTCAATCCCTGCAGCTCTCAACATTCTGACATTCTGATGCTTCATATATCCATTGTGCCCCCTTCCAAATATCTTAGTAATCTACCTCCCCTACCTCTCTGGAATACAGAGGTCGCAGTAGTCACTACCCGTTGTGAGATAGAAACACTCCTCACAAACACACCGTGACCTATTCACATGAATAAAATATGTGAACCACGCGGTAAGAGCGACTGGCCCTGAAATCAAGGCAGGATTTAACTGTGGATGGTATCAAGGAACCCCGAACAGAATTGAATGTAATTGGAATGAATTGTAAATTCCCCACTAGTTAGAGGCATTCAGAGGACAAGTGAAGACATTTGTGGTTGTTATGGATCAATCATTTCAATCACAGGACATCTCTGCCTGCGTCCTCAGGGTAGCTTTCTTCAGCTGTTTCAATGTCTTTCCCACACCTTACGGTTAGAAGTGCAGATATTCTCTGAAGATCACACAACATTAAGAATAACTTGACACCTGTCCACTGCTGCAGCAGTCCGTGTCTATGTGCAGCAAGACCTGGATAGCATCAAAACTGTGTTGTTAAAGTGAAGTTAACATTCTTGTAACAGTCTTACTTGAAATGAATCGTTTTAGTTTTCTACAGTTAAATCACAGGAGCTCATTCAGCACCTCAAGTTGGTTTCAACGGAACATATTCAAACCACTGAAACTATTAAATGTGAACAGACATGTCCCATTCAGTCCCTTCTGCCTATTACACGAGGAGGGAAGGAGTGTAGTCAGCACATCGAGGTGTTAAACAGGAACCAGGATTGTCATGTCAGGTCTTTGAGCCTCTTCCACTGTCAAGTCAATTATGCAGAAATAGGTAGTTTTTTTTGATACCCCAAAGTGACAGACTGTGAAGCAGAGACTACACAGATAAACTGCTCTATGTTGTTTCTCCTGGATCCATTGCCAGTGGTACAAGTGTTACTTTAACTTGGTTTATTGAAGGTGAGAAGGCGGTTTGTGACAAGTCTCAAGAAAAAGCTTCCAGCTCCGAGAAGACAGACTGGAATTTCGATGGAGGTTACAACCTGATGGGAATGGCTAACTCTTTCAGGAATAAGGTGTTGTGGCGACTGACAGATTTGTGAATAGTGCAGGTTCTCACACCAACTGCACATTGAGACAGTGAGAGTTCATTCAGAGCCTGGAGCTGCCTCTATTGGAAATCAAATATCATGGCAAAATTTAATTTTTCACATGATCACTGTCTCTTTCTTGACAAAATGAGTGTTACCCCCCTAATCTTCAATTTTAATTGTAAAAGCCTGTTATTCTCTCTCAGTGCCACGTATTAAACACTTATTTTCCTCACATTTTGCTCATGGTACCATCATCCCAGGAATGAGTCTAGTAAAAGTATTTTGCACTATCTCAGTCGCAATGTAATTATTCCTTACAAAGGAGAGAGAATCGTAATCAATGGCCGAAAGACTGTTCAAGCAACACTCTAAACGGCAGGAAGATGAATTTACTCCAACACTTGAATCATTTTATAATGATTTTATATTGTCCCTATTAATTGCTGGCTCCTGTGAATAGTGTAATTGATAACTGCACTTCCCAACCTCTCATCTTCTAATAAATACAAAATGAAAATAACTGCATTTGTTGCTCGCATTCAAATCATTTCTTTGCCTTGTGAACAGCTGTGCTCCAAGCACTGATATATGGGATACCCTATGAGCAATGACCCTTCGTCCAGAGCTGAATCTTACTCTCTGTATTCTCCCCATTTTCCAATTCTCAATCCATGTAAAATATTCACTCCTTACACAAGGACTCTAACGTTCTTCACTCACCTGTCAAAAGCCTCTTGAAAATTCAAACACACTCTTCCCATTGGCTCTCATTTGTCGATGTCATAATCAACATCGTCCCCAAACTCCAAGTGATTTATCAAAATGACTTCCTTTCTAAAATCTAGGCTGACTCATCAAATAATATAATTATTCGCCAAAGATCTAGTTATTATGAATTGCTAAAAAAAACTTCCAAAATTTTCCCTCACAATTTACATCGATGTATTAATCAGTTTGGATGCTGTTTTCCATCTCGCTCCTTTTTAAAACGTTGCGGTCACAATAGCTACTTCCAAGTCTGCAGGATCCTTTTTCATAACATAAAAAAGGTTTGACATACTTTGCCCTCCCTGACAGAGTTAAGGAATTGACAGTACAGATTTAGGCCATTACCCATCGTGTCTTTACCTGCTCCCTAAAGAGTTACCGACAAGCACAACTCTCCAGCCCGAACTCTGTAACCTTCTAAATTCACAACTCATTTAGTCCAGCAACTTACCAATATTGAATACAATGAGCTTTGTTGTTATTTTTCCCCCCAGTACTTCCTCCTTACTAATTCTAACTTCTTGCCGTTCCAAGTTTTCGCCAGTCACCATATTCACTAACATTTCGTGAAGATTTTTCTGTTCCTTCCTCTGTGGAGACAGAAACAACATACTCACCTCTCCGGACGGAGATGACCTCTATCACCTTGTGAGTTCATGAGAGGATCGCATTCTGGCAAAATGTATAATTCCCCCACTCCTGCCTGGAAAGTTCCACAATCAAAACAGTAGATGGGCATTTTGAGTACTGTCCTCTCCTGGTGTGAGACTACAGTTTATGCTGATGGAGGTTTCACAGCTCTGTGACGTCATTGCTGAAATTAACTGGATTCACACTTTGCACACAGAAAAGTTACAACATTGAGAAATACTTTTGGAAATCTCAGAAAGGATAGTGCTGTGCCCTGCTCCTTCCTATGCGGTCTCTGCAGACCCAGACTCTCCCAAAATGCAGTGGCCAAACCTTGTCCAGAGTGGGACACCAGATCCTCAGGTTTCGCTAAATCATTGCAGTCGCTGACAACACAAACCCAAGAAAAGCATCCAGGAACCTCCTCTGCGTTTCCAGTGATGGGAAAAAGTCAAATCTCTGTATATATGTCACACCGACTCAGTTAACAAATGACTTTCTAACCTCAGTTTCTATTGCTGGCTGAGAAACCATTGCAGATTCGTGATGAAGGGCGTATGCCCCAAACGTCGAATTTCCTGTTCCTTGGCTGCTGCCTGACCTGCTGCGCTTTTCCAGCAACACATTTTCAGCTGAGAAACCATTGCAACTCTGCACAGTCCCTGTGACCTGAAATATTGCCGGTTCCGTTTTAAATGGAAGTTGTTGACAATGTAGCTGCACAATTGTCTGCGCCTCAGCCACAATGAAACAACACTTCCATTACCAGCGTAGAAGTTGGGGGCAACGGTCTAGTGCTATTATCTCCACTATTAATCCAGGGTCCCAGCTAATGACACAGACTTGACTTGAATTCCCCCTCATCAGATGGTGGAATTTGAATTCAATGGGGTATTTGGATTAACAATCAAGTGAAACACTGTGAATTGTCAAATAAAAACGAACACCTAGCCCACTTGTGTCCTTCGTGGAAGAAAATCTGTTATCTTCAGATGGTCAGCCCACATGTGACACCAGACCCAAAACAATGTAATTGACTCTCAACTGCCCTTGAAATGACCAAGCCAGCATTCAGTAATATCGCTACAAGGTCTTAAAGAAATGAAACCAAACAGATCTAAGCACTGGCAGCCTACAACATGTGGACTGCTATTGTTCAAGAAGGCAACCCGGAAAGGGAAACACATACTGGCTCCGCCAGTTACACCATGTCGCTTTACTGAATTTTAGAAGATGACCACACTCAGGGAAGAGAGGCAGATGGGAAATACCTCATTTTCAACAGGGGCTTGGATAGACATCTACATGGGCATGATACTCAGGAATATGCGAAAAAAAATGAAAAATCAACGAGATTAACATCACATTTTGTTTCCATCCTAGCTGATTATCAACAATTGCTTTTTTTTTGGAATCTTTTTCTCTATCTCTCTATTCCTCCACATATTCAACTCACTCCACCAAACAAATTACAATATTTCCCAGATGTTTTCCGATCTGATGCATGGTGAGTGACTGAAAACGTTAATTCTATTTGTTCTCTCAACAGAAGCTGCCAAACTTGTTCCGTTTCCCCAGCACTTTGATTCTTTTTGTTTCAGATCTTCAGTAGCGTTCTTTTTTTGATTTAATGTTTCTTTTTAGTATTTCATGGGATATCAGCATCACTGTGAAGGGCAACATTTGATGCCTATCACTAATTGCCCTTAATTGTGATCATTCCACAAGGCAGTACAGAGCCAAGAATATTGTTGTGGGTCTGCAAATCACTCGCAATCCGACCAAATAACGATGTTAGATCTCTTTACCATAAGACATCAGTAAAACAGATAGATGTTTCGACAAAATGCTCCGGGTTATAGTTCGTGCATTTGTGTTTTATTTCGATTCTTATCATTTGAATTTAAGTTCTGCGATCAGCTGTGGTAGGATTTGAGACAGTATCTTGATTATTCTAACCTGTGCCTCTGAATTACCCATCCAGTGACATTACTACACTGACACGGTGTCCCTATCATAAACATACTTTAGAGACATTATAAGTTTGTGATTGATTTATTCGTAACTGAAGCAGTGGCCAGAAGACAACTGCAACTGTAAAGAAGTTTGACCTTTTGCAAGGCATAGATAATGGTTTAATCAGCAACAGCACTGACACAGTGATGGAGACTCAGTGTATTATGACAGGTTTGGTCATGGAGACAATACCAAGACATACAACAGTTCAACGCAAAAAAAAGGGTCCTCACCGTTTCCTTTCAGACGTTTGTGCGGGAGGGGTCTGAAATTTGTGGGTAATGAATGGAAATTATAATGGAACTAAATACGATAGTTTCTGTCTTTACCAGATGTAGATAACAAAGATAGCAATGAAGTTCAACATGGTTTATGCAATTAATAAATAGATAGAGATTGTAAAGCTTTCCCAGAACACAAACAGTAGCGAGGGTGGGATAATAACCTGCCTGAATAATCATCTGTACACCGAATATTTGCAATGATGATGTTGAGCCAGACGAGGAAAACCAGTAAACACCATCGGATGAACCCCTGTACATTGTTCTAATATTCCAGTCTATTGTTCTCAGATTCTAATCGATTAATGGAATATTCCAGTCTCATGGTCTTAGATTCTGATCCATTGTTGTAACTTTCCAGTCTAAAGTTCTCAGGTTATGATCCATTACAGGAACACTCCAGTTTGTTATTCGCAGATTCTGATATGTCCTCTCCATGTCTCTGTAGCTACTGATTCTGTTCGTGTTGGAGATGATGTATCTGCTGCTAACATGGAATAAAGCATTGAAAAATGTCCCTTACTAAAAGGAGAGAGAAAACCTCTATTGACACAGTTAGAGTCCATGGAGACTGATATCAATCACAGTTACTGAACAAATAGTTCCAATTAACCCCTTTCACTGCAGCATTTTCAGCTCACATTAACAACTGGACTCGATTGGATGTCGAAATCACTAGGTATTGGTATCATCTCCAATCACGAGTGAAGGCAGTGCTGAGATGGGGTGAGGCACAGTGTGGGGGTGGGGTTGGTGTGGGGAACTGATGGATGTTTTCTTTTCGTCGCAGGTTAGGTGATTCTTTGCTGTGTTGTTCATGTACAATTTTGAAATGGGTTGTATCCCCAAAAATCATGCAGTCAAGTTGTAGTTATTGTGCTGTTCTCTCCTCCGCTAGAACAACTGTCAACCAAAAGATTGTTCCTGGGCAGAGTTGCCCTGGCCTTACAGAGGAAACTTGGATAGGTGTGGACATGACTCTGACTGCTGTCTGAAGGGAATGCTGTAATGTCAACACACAAGTTGCGCTTCAGGTTTTTTTTAATTGGCAAGCAGGTTATTGCTTTTTTATTTCGCTTTAAAACAGTGAAATTTACTTTTTTTCACTTCAGTCTAAAGGAAAAAAAAGCAAGTGCAAAGACCTTGTTCATTAAAAGCAATGGATTAATGAGCCTGGAACAGAATGGAAATAACATTAGTTAGGAGATAGAAAGGAATGGGAGCAGTGGTTGTGGAGATTTGAGGGAAAACGATAATAATCCCCCAGTCACCATTACGCTTTCTCGCAGACAGAATGAAATGCAAAGCAGAGCAAGGAAACTGAGATAGAATGTTAATTGCTGATGTGGCTCTTGGGTCAGAGATTAGCGCTACACTTTCACAGTTCTTGGGGTCTGGTTCGATTCCAACACTCAGGCGATTCTCTGTGTGGAGTTTGCATATTCTCCACAGGTCTGTGTGTAATTCATCCCACAGTTCATAGATGTGCAGATTAGATGCATTGGCCAAACTGATCTTTTCGTTGTGTTCACCGATATGGAGGTTAGGCACATTAGTGATGGATCAATATCGGGGGAGAAAAATGGGTCTGTGTAGTTTCTCTTCCAAGGACCTTTTTCCACATTGCATGCATTCGATGTATGTGAACAGGACAATATCAAACGGAAAGAATAATGTGCTACATAAATATTTAATCAGTGAATATACAGTTCGGCAGGGTAGTGCACATATAGAACATAGTACATTACAGCGCAGTACTGACCCTTCTGCCCTCAATATTGCGCAGACAAATGAAACCAATCTGAAGCTCATCTAATCTACACTACTCCATTTTTGATCCATATGCCTATCCAATGACCACTTAAATGGCCTAAAAGTTGGCGAGCTGAAAATGTGTTGCTGGTTAAAGCACAGCAGGTTAGGCAGCATCCAAGGAACAGGAAATTCGATGTTGCGGGCCAGATCCCTTCATCAGGAATGAGGAGAGTGTGCCAGGCAGGCTAAGATAAAAGGTAGGGAGGAGGGACTTGGGGGAGGGGCGATGGAGATGTGATAAGTGGAAGGAGGTCAAGGTGAGGATGATAGGCCGAGTGGGGTGGGGGCGGAGAGGTCAGGAAGAAGATTGCAGGTTAGGAGGGCGGTGCTGAGTTGAGGGAACCGACTGAGACAATGTGGGGGGAGGGGAAATGAGGCAACTGGAGAAATCTGAGTTCATTCCTTGTGGTTGGAGGGTTCCCAGGTGGAAGATGAGGCGCTCCTCCTCCAGCCGTCGTGTTGTTTTGTTCTGCCGTTGGAGGAGTCCAAGGACCTGCATGTCCTCGGTGGTGTGGGAGGGAGAGTTAAAGTGTTGAGCCACAGGGTGGTTGGGTTGGTTGGTCCGGGGGTCCGGCATTTCCACACCCTGTTACTCTTTGAATAAAGAAACGGCCTCTGATATCTGTCAGTATCCATTACATCTCAACGTAAAGTGACCTACCCTCGTGGTAGCCATTACCATCCAAAAAAAGGCTCTCGCTCTCCAGCCTATATAATTTCTGATTATATTATATGCCTGAATTAAGACACGTCTCAACATTCTCTCAAACGAAAACAGCCTAAAGTTCCTCAGTCTTTCCTCATAAGACCTAGTTCCTCTGAACACTTCCAAAGATTCCACATCCTTCCATGAATGAGGTGACCAGAACTGTATTCAATAGTCCAAGTGCGGCTGCACCTGGGTTTTGTACAGCTGCCACATGACCCAGTGGTTCGAAATCAATTCCTCTACTAATAAAAGCAAACACAATACATGCCTCCGAACAACCCTATCAAATTGGGTAACAACTTTCAGGGATCTATGTACATGGGCACTGATGAATCTCTAAACATCTACACTACCAAGAGTCTTACCAAAAGCCCTACACTCGGCATTCCTGTTGCTCCATCCAAAGTGAATTGCTGGCATTGTTCCGCATTGCGTTCCATTTGCCACCTCAAAGCCCTGCACTAAATTATCTGTATCCTGCTGTAACCCACAACATCGTTTGACACTATCCACAACTCTAGCGACCTTCGTGTTCTGCAAATTACGAACCTATACTTCTACGCCATCATTCAGATCTTTTATAAAAATGACAAACAACAGTGGGCCAAAACAGATCCTTGCAGTACACCACGAGTAACTGAACTCAAGGATGACCATTTCCCATCAGCCACCACACTCTGTCTTCTTTCAGCTAGCCAATTACTGATCCAAACCGCTAAATTACCCTAAATCCCATGCCTTTGTTTTTTTTTGCAATAGCCTATCGTGGGGAACCTTACCAAACCGTTTTACTGAATGTCATATATACACATCAACTGTTTTACCCGCATCCACCTGTTTGGTCACCATCTCAAAAAATCAATAATGTTTGTGAGGCACGACCTACTCTTCACCAAACCGTGTTGAATATGCCTAATCAAATTCTTCCTTTCTAGGTCAGTATAATCCCTATCTCTTTAACAATTTCAAAACTTTACCCATAACTAAATTAACGGTCACTGGTGTATAATTAGATTCTACTCCCATTCTTCAATAAAGTAACAACATTTGCTATCCTCCAGCCTCCTGCACTATTCCTTCAGACAATGACAACATAAATATCAAAGCCAAAGGCTCTGTAATCTCCTCCCTGGCTTCCCAGAAAATCCTAGGATAAATCCCATCCAGCACAGGGGATTTATCTATTTTTACATTTTGCAGAATTCCTAAAACTTCTTCCTTGTGAACCTTTATCCTATCCAATCTACTGACCTGTATCTCAGAATTCTCCTCGAAAATATTGGCTATTTTCTAGTGGGAATGCTGATGAAAAATATCACTTCACGCTTTCCTTATCTCCTCTGACTCAAAGCACAAATTCCCACGACTGCACTTCATAGGCCCTAATCTGACTCTAGTCATTGTTTATTACTGATACAGTTACCGAAAGCCTTCGGGTTTTCCTTGACCCAATCTACCAACGACTTCTCATGTACCCTCCTGGCTCTTCGATGCACAGAATATTCAGAATTAAAAACCACGACATGGATAGCACATGGATAGAAAATGGAACAACATGAGTAGAAAAATAACTCATTACGTGCTGATACAGAGATGTTGACCCCAGTAACCACCGCCTTTGTTATAATAATGGTATACAATTCTAAAGCGTTTAAATAAAACATTCGGCCCATCGAGCTGATACTGATCCTCTGAAGAAAATTGCACCCAGGTACACCTCCTAAACGATTCCTCTATCTCCCATAGTTAAAGCAAGTAGTTGCAGATGAACAACTTTTCATGGTAAACTGGGAGACATCAGAAACACCAAGGTGAAACACGGGAAGAATATGAAAGCTCAATACAGACGGTGGTCCAAGGGTGGAATTGCGTGCAAGTTCCCAGGTGCTTCAAGACAGCCGTGTTAACCACTGATGCACCGTGCCACCCATCCAAATATGTCACTGTGCTAGCGTATACAAGGGAACTTGGAAATCTCAAGTCCAAGTGGAAAATGTTGGGGAAACAAGGCTGATGAGTCATATCTTGAGAGTGAAAGACAGTAAATGTATTGAGACGAACATGACTCTATTCTGAAAAAAAGTCATATTGGTCTCAGAACGTTAATTCTCTTTCTGCTCAGATGCTGTTGGACTTGTTGAAGTTTTCCAGCACTTCCAACTTCCTTTTTCTTTTGGACTGCGGATATTTTACTGATATGAAAGAGAACAGTACAGCTGCCATTCAGTTAAATCTCATATATTTGGTTATGGTCATTGAATGAAATATTCAAAACTTTTTATTTTACAGAGATCTAAATATTAATAACAATTTGCATGTCATAAATCACCATGAAAATGTTGAATTCTGTGGCCATGAATCACATGACCAATCTTGTATAAGTAACCAATTGGATTAAGGATCCCAATCATTACCTCAATATCATATCATGCTCCTGGTGTCACTAGGGTCATACTCATTCAGTAAGATTATACATTTCTGAAACTTTAGATAAAACTGTGGAAACACAAGATACATTGGTACAGGGCGTTGTCATCCACGGGTTTTGGAAGGAACTAGCATGGGCAGATTTTATGTGTCAAGCACAATCACTCTGGGAAAGGCAACACAGAGCAGCCTGCATGGATTCCTTCTGTCCAAGTGATGCACATACACACGGAGCTGCTTGTAAGCACATTACAAGATGTTTTATCAACTGATAGTGAGGGAACAGCCATTTAGTTCCCGTCAGGATGGCATGTGACTTGGAAGATAAATTGTAGAGATTATTTTCCCATTATTCTCATTATCAGTGCAAATGTTCTCTAATACCCATTAATCACAGTTTTACTCAGGGTCTTTGATTCCACTCTCAGTCAAGTCCTGCTTCGATTGAAAGGGAAGTCTTTCTGATCTCACCACAAATTATATGGAAGATCAGTTGAAAGAATAAGGAGCAAAATACAAGAAAACTGTTTGTTTGAACAATATCCTCACAATATACAAGAGAAAATTGATTCATGGACTTCCAATTCTGTCCCAAGATGTTTATCCAGTTGGTGATGAAGCAGTTTGGTTCAGTGTTGTGATAAAAGGACAGGAAGAAACTCCACTCTGTAGCAATAGTTAATAAAGCCATCCTGTTCACGGCGCATCAGACAGTAGCAAACATGCTGTTTTCTGTTGCTGTTAGACAGTGAATATTTCAAACGCACATCATTCAGTGATGACATGTAGTAGCACAGACGTCAGCAATGTCCAGCATTTAGTGTGAGAGCAAAATGTGAAAGGGAGAGTCAGGGAAAGTGGGAGAGATCGGTAAGTAGTGTGATACACAGTGCGAGAAGTGTGAAGGGAGATGGTCAGTGGAAGGGTATGTCACAGCAGAAGGGTAAATGCAAGGAAAGTTGGTGCATAAGGAAAAATAGAAAGGGTAGGAAGTGGTGTGTCAGAAGGACCATCTTTGGCAAGGAAAACCATGCAGTTGGAAAACTGAGATTGATGGACAATCAAACATCACTGTTAAGGAAAACATGGATCTGGTTTCCTTTGAATATTAGGAAAATGTTTCTCATACTTCTTTGATTGACAGGATTCTTGTTCATATTGTACATCCACTCTACATTTCTCTATCTCCATCAAGTGCAGACATTTTCTTTTCTCTCCAATTCACTATCTCGACATTATGTCACTTTATGTCATTTAACAATATCCAGAACGGTGGGTGTCTTTTTTCTATGAACTTGCTTTCAATTGAATGTAGAACTGAGAATGTGATTTGATCTTCTACTGCATGCTTATAATGCAGAATTTAATTGAAGCTTTATCCTCATCACCTTAGTTCTTTCAAACAAACTTAATGAATGAGCCTGCGTCCATCCTGCAGATGAAAAAAAAATTCCCTGTACTCTGACGGGATTGCAGCGAATGTTCTAAAGAATGAGCTGCAGATCCACGTACAATGGAAATGTTGCAGTGCACAGCGCCAAAAGCTAGTCCAAGATTAATGATGTACAAGCCTTATGAATAATAAAGGCAGAAGGCCGGAGTATAAAACCAGAATTCACTTCCATGTCCAAAATAATACTTGTGGCTCCCTTAATAAAAGTCCTCTCCTGCATAATGGTGCGAATTCAGCAAAAGAGGGAAAACTGCAGAGTGGAATTATCAATTGTTCCTCTGCAACGACGACTGTAGAACAGGTAGAAAATCAAGTTTTGTTTCTGATATTCATACACGTTGATGATAAGAATGTGGGAGATGGGGGTGGGGGTTAGAGCATGATAAACAATGTTGTGGATGACACAATGATTATTCTGTGGTTCACAGTGAGTACGAAAGTGTTAGGTTACAGGAGGGTACAACTTGATTTTTCAGATGGCCAGATCAATGACCGAAAAACTTAACACTGCAATATGTGAGATGCTGCACTTTGCAAGAATAACAGTACAAGAGAGTACGTAAACCATGAATATAGGCTAGATTTGCTTTTCCTTTGCTTTGGAGCAGAGAAGGTTATGATGTGAACCTGAGAGAGGTGTATAACAGCATGAGAAGTATAGACAGAGTGAACAGAAAACAGCTGTTCCCCTTTGTCATACGCTTCAATCCAAGGGGGTACACGTTTAAAGTGAAAGACAAGAGATTGAGTGAGGATTTGTAAAAACTGTTTTGAGTCCAGAAAGTGATACGCTTCTGGAATACATCGCCTGTGAGGGTGGTTGAGGAAGGAAACTGTAAAAACTTGACAAAACACTAGTATCAGCACTTGATGGTGCCGGATTTGAAAGGCATCTTCTTTATTATACGATTCTATATTATATTGCGAAGCACCACCCAACGGTAATTGCTAGTTTGTTCCACCAAAGTGTGCTCAGAAAGTTGGGAGATTACAAATCAGCATCATCCCATGGAGCATCAGCACTTACTCAACCGAGGACAGCCCACCCATCTCTGAAAATATCCAAGATAATTCACATGTTCAGTCTAAGTTTCGTTCAATAAGCCCACCAACATTATTCCAGCTATTTATCACCATTAGTTTAAGGCCACCAATAACATAGAAACAAACTTTCTTTCATTGTTATATAGACTTCTCGTTGTAAGGCTGTTGTTTATCTGCAGAATAATAAATCCCTTGCCACATATTCGCTTTGACAAAGAGTCAGCTTTCCTGCCAGCTGTTCATCACAGTACAGTGGCTAGTTTAACACTGCGTCCACCACCAGTAATATTTACTCCCAGCTAAACAAGCACGTACGATTCATAGCTGTTACTCCCTCTCAACAGCCACATGGATGGACCAACACCAACTGGACTGAAACTTCTCAAGGACAAATTTATGCTGGTCTTGCTCCATTAAAATCCCAAATGAATTTTTGAAAAATCCAATTTCCTCATAATAATGGAACATTGTAACCATGTTTATTGTTCTGATGAGCTTGTTGCGGACTTTGCAGTGGTGTGAATACATTGAAGTAAAAGGCCAACTGACAACCCAGGACACGAATAACATAAGTTAATGCTGCATTTCATCAGCAGCTGAATGATCACAAAATGCCAGAGCACAGTCGGCCATGCGACTTGAGGTAACGTTCCTAAATGTAGTTTGGTGTTTTCTGGCTGGTGTAGACATGTTGCGCTGAATGGCCTGTATGTGTGCCATACAACTCTATCACTTTAATTCTTGTAAACAGAAAATAGTCTCACCATTTCCATTCCTTGGGAGCATCAGTTGGTGAAGAATATAATCTCCAAGTTCACATTGCATCCTGACTTCAAACGAAACCATTGCCCCTTCACTGTCACTTATTTAGAATTCTGTAACCCTCTCTGAAACAAAAAAAAATGTTAGTGACCCTGCATCACGACGACCACTGGGGTTCACTAACACATTATGAGTGGAAATTAAACATAAGCAACAGATCGATGGCTTTGGTAACGAAACTCACCTCACAACAACAACTGAAAGTAAGCTGCACTATTACGACATCTATTCGACATTATCTATTTTCTAAATCAGTTTAAAAGGAGGTTTTCACTTGTTTAAAAAAAACACATTTGGAAAGTTGTGCCCATCAATCTGTTCATGAGAATGGTCTCTTAATTTTTCGGTAGCTGAAGACAACAAAACAGTAGAAACTACCATCAGGCATAAGTGTTGCATCTTTGCCCTTACAACGTGAGTGTGCAGTTCTTAGTCAAGAATCTGCCTGCCTCTGCCTTATGAATATTCAATGTCCTAGCCTTTATCGCTCTATGGTAAGAGAGTTCATAAATACACAATATTTTTTGAGGGCTGAAACAATCCACATCTTATGAAATGAGATATTCTTCAGTTTTACTTTCCATCCACTTATTGTAACCTCTCATACAAGCTGAAGTATTATTTCAGAATTCAACTTAAAAAGACTATTCGGAATATTCACAGGTTAACAAAGTCGCACGTTGTCCAGCTAAACTCCAGGACGTCCAGGGCCAGTCTGACAAATATCTCCTCCTGAAATACAATTCTTCATAGAAGTCAGTTGAGTGAATCTTCTCTGGACTGCTTTGCATGTCATTATGGCCATAACTCTTTCGATGTGGTCTCACCAGTACTCTGTAGAACTGTAGAAAATTCTTCCTACATCTGAATGAATTCTATTTCAAAAAAGTTTCAACATTTGTCTGGTCTCTATAAAACCTTGATGCAAACGACCTTTTTTGTGTGATTCAGGTGCCTGATTCCTCTGTGCCTCAATCCAATTTATCAATTTAAATAAGTCGTGCCTTACCATTAAACTTCCAACATATTCGAACACAGACACATTTTCCATTCTATGCTCCATTCACCAATATTTGTTGTTCATTTTACCAACTTATATCTGTTTATTAACTCGTGTCTTCTTCATATACAAATTAAAAACATAAAAAATACAAATATTACATTGTCAATTCCATTGGAATGTGGCGAAAATCAATGTCTTTGACCAAATATTCGGTCTGTATTATGGAAGAATACAAACATTTGAAATTGTCTGTGTCCTCTCAAGCAGGTTCACATGTTTATATTCTTCCTAATGCAAACAGAATATTTTATCAAAGGCATAGTTTGTCGCCACAATTCAGTGGAATAGACAATCTCATATGTTTAGTCCATATCCAAGCTATAAATTAGCGACAATGCTAAAGTGTTTTGCAGTCCCATCACTCAGTTCCCATTGCTGAAATATGAACAGGTAGTACAGAATCCGTGTTGGTGGAATTGAGAAACAATAAAGGTTAAAAAGTCAGAAAACAGGAAGTGAGGATAAAATGATCATGTCAGTATGGTAGCCAGTAACATGTTATATTCCACAAGGCTCAGTGCTGGGACCACGACCTTTTACTTTGTAAATTAATGATCGAGATGAATATTATAAGGGCATTCTGGTTAAATTTTCAGATGATATAAAGATAGGTGGAGAGACAGGTAGCATTGCGGAAATGGAGACGCTGCAGAAGGGTTTAGACACGTTAGGAGAGTGGGCAAAGAAGTGGAAAATGGAATACAATGGGGTTGAGTGTGACGTCATGCATTTTGGAAAGAAGAATACAGGCATGGACTATTTTCTAAATGCGGAAAAATTCTTCAGTCTGAAGTGCAAAGAGACTTGGGAGTTCTCGACCATGATTGCAATTGTTAGGAAACGTTTATATCACGACACAGTGTGTTTTAAAATCTTATATTCACCACAGGAACTGTGAGTCGACTCATAAACAACAACATCAGTTTTCTGACACAATTACTATTAGAACCATAATTTTTAGTATAATGTAACGAAACACACTACAAACTACGTTATGCTTTAACTTAACTTTGTGTGAAAGTTGCCGGGCTCCACGAGCTGATTTCTCATTCTTACGATGGACTTAGAGGCATCTTCTTCTGTGGTGGTTATTCTCGATTTACTGTGCTTAGTGGGGTTTAGGTTGATGTGGAAGATGGGGTAGAAGAACACATTTTTATTTTTCTCTTGTCTTTGGCCACAGCAAAGGTTTGATGGGACACTGCAACATCTAATGTTGGCACAACTCTCACGCAGAGTGCTAGAAATACAGCATGGGTTTAAAGACCACCAACAGAGAGAGAGAAATAATCGTAGAAAAGTCTGAAGACTGTTGAGGCTAAATCATTAAACATCTTGAAGGCTAAGGCAGACTGATTTTTAAACAAGGGTTGGTTGTAGGGGAAATTCAATAAAGGAGAATGGGGGATTATTAGAATAAATATAACATTGCACATAAAAGCAGACTCAGTGCGCGAATAGACAGAATGTTGCTCCAATCTCTAATGCAATTCTTTTTTCAACAGCCCTGTATTCACTGGAACATAACTTCTCTCCCTTTGGATTGAAACACAGTTTGGAATTCAATCGATGGATTCAAGGATTTTATAAATGCAGTAGTAATAGATAGCAAGGACCAGGGGACTGTGATAACGCGGATTGGCTGTTGGGGTGAATTTTTGCTCAGCGCAGTCACCACCAGCAGAAGAAAGACTCAGCAAGACACCCTCGAAGTACAAGTAATAACGTACTCTGGAGAGAAGGTCGTCATGGGCTTGGTGTCAAGGAGTGCTTAAGGCACAAACATTGTGTTACTGTCGTGTCTCCCTTCTTCCCTAAACAAAAGTAATTGTGGAGGAACTGTGCAGTTGGTAGCAGAGTAAGAAGTAAGTCAATGGTTTGAGAAACTTCAGACAGCAGCTCAGAAAAAAATGTATAGGCAAGCTCAAATACATCATTTAATTTAGTATTACAGCGGTCAAGATAGCAGTTAGGCTATTTGTACGTTCCTCCTGAGGATGTGGGAGCTCAGAGAGATTTCCACCGTCCCTGTTGACAATACGTGTAGAAAGTGCACGCAGATGCAGCTCCTTGAAGACCATGTTTTGAAACTGGATCTGGATGCACTCAGGATTATCAGAGATGCTGCGAACTTCATATATAAGTGCTTTCGTGTGGTGGTCACGCCCAAGACCCGCCCCGGCCATATTTCTATAACGTCTATAATGGCACAGTCCCACATAAAGATCCATGCCACGAGTTCATCAGTCTTACCTGTCAGCACTGCTGCATTTATATCAACGCAATTTAATCCAACATCCGGTCCTTTCTCCCTATCGTGTTCCAGGCAGAGTAGGTTTGGAATGGAAAAGAGAGTAGGCAGAGCGTGCAGCTATCTCCTGTGGACATTCCCCTCGAAAACAAGTATGCCATTTCAGATACTGTTGGAGGGAAAGACCGTTCAAGCAGTAGCCAGGTTGGTGGCACTACCACTGGCTCTGGGCTACATCTAAAGGCAAATTTAAACAGGGTCTTTGAGATAGGAGAGTCGATTGTTGGAGGGATATATCGGAGATTTTGGGGCCTCAAACGGGAATCCAACAAGTTATGTCCGGTATGCCAGGGTCCAGGAAGTGTGTGAGCGGCTGCGGAACGTTGTCAAGGGGGCGGGTGAGCAGCCAGAAGTCATTATGCACGCTGGCATCACAAATGATATAAGTAGGTATAGGAATGAGGTCCTCCAGAGTGATTACAGAGAGCTAGGAGAAAAGTTAAAAACCAGGACTTTAAAGTGGTAATCTCCTGATTACTTTCTGTTTCATGCACTCATGGAAGTAAGAATAGAAAGATATGGCAGATATATGCATAACCAATGAATTGGTGCAGGGGAGAGGCACTCAGATTTTTAGTTCATTGGGGTCTTTTCTGTGACAGAGTTGACTTGTTCAAGAGAGACAGGTGGCACCTACACTGGATGGGGGACCAATATCTTGGCGTCAGGTTTGTTCGTGCTCCAAGAGAGGTTTAAAAGAGATTGGTCGGGGGTGAGATCCTCAACAGCTGGGAGGCAAGTGCGAGGCTGGAAGGAGATGCAGTAATCAGAAACAGTAAAGTGAAAAGACAGGTAAGGCTGGAACACAAGGAGCAGGAATGCCTATTTTTATGAAATTTCTTTTATTTCAATGGAAGAGGACTGACAGATAAGGTCGAAGAACTCAGAGCATGGGTAGCTCTGTGGGGCTGGGATTTTACAGGCATTACAGAAACATAGCTAAGGGACGGAGAGCACTGGCAGCTTAATGTGTCAGGGTATAGCTGCTTTAGGCAGGACAGGGATAATGGAAAGAGGGGAGGGGGTTGAATTTCTGATTAAAGGGAGTAGCACAACAGTAATAAGAAATGAAATAACTGAAGGATCAAACAGCGAAGAATTGTGGATGGGACTGATAAATAGGAAGGTGTATGGTGATGTTATAGGGGCTGTAATATAGGACCCGAAATAGTCACCAGGAATTAGATTAAGCAATATACTTGCAGAGAGGTGGGACATGCTGAAACAAAATGATTGTCATAATGGGGATTTTATTTTTATAAAATTGACTGGGACTGCCAGAGTGTTAAGGGATTTGGTGGGGTGGAATTCAATAATTGGGCCAGGAAAACTCATTCAAGCAGTACGTAGTTGGGCCTACTAGGGAATGGGCAAAATTCGATCTACTCTTAGGAAATAAGACAGAACAAGTGACGGAGGTGACAATGTGGGAGCACACTGGAAGCAATGACCATTGTCTATTAATTTTCACATATTTATGGAGAGAGACAAACTGGTCCACAGCTTCAAGTTCTAAATTTGGGTAAAACGAATTTAGATGCAGTTCGGTAGGAGTTTGCAGGGGTTTGTTGGAATAGTTTGTTGCCGGCGAAGGGACCTCTGGCAGGTGGGAGTCCTTTGAACGTGACATTCTAGAGTTCAAGATCTATGTGTTACCGTGGGGGTGAAAGGAAAGTTGGCAGGAAATAGGAACCCTGGATTACAAGAGATATTTAGGCTTTGACCAGAAAAAAAAGCAGCTCCATTACCGGCAGCTGGGATCAAGTGAAACCCTGGAGGTATTAAGGAATGCAGGATTTTACTGAAGAAGGAAATCAGTAGGGCGAAAAAGGGGCATGAAAGGGGGCTGAAAAATTAAGATGAATCCGAAAAGGTACCTTCAGTATATTAAATGAAAAATAATAACGAATGAGAAAATAGGACCCCTCAAGGACATGTTTGAGTGGAACCATTAGAGTTGGGTGAGATCATTAACGGATATTTCTACTCCGTGTTTAACATGGAGAAACACACGAATACTTAGGAACTTGGCGAAGTTCGTGGTGATTTTTTAGGGACAGTCGATATCACAATATAGGAGGTACTGGACGTACTAGAATGCTTGAGGTTGGATAAATCTCATGTGCCTTACCAAATATATCCAAGCACATTGTAAGGAGCTGGAGAATCATTTGCGAGGGGACCTAGCTGATGGTTTTGATCATCATTAACCAGAGTTGAGATCCTGGAAGGCTGGAGGATATCAAATATTGTGTCCTTACTTAAGAAAGCCTGACAAAAGAGCCTTGTAACTTTGGAGCAGTAAGTTTAACATCTGGGATAGTAACGTTACTTAAGAAAATTCTGAAAGATAAAACGTACATTAATTTAGAAATATAGGGTTTGATTAGGAATATTGAGAATGGCTATGTGCTTGAAAAAATCTTGAAGTTATTTGATGATGTGACCAGGAAGATTGTTTGGTCGGGGTGGTAGACGTCAAAAAGTGTGGATCTGGAAAAAGCAGAGCAGGTCAGGCAGGAACAAGAGAATCGATATTTCAAGCATAATCCTTTCATCGGGAATGTCTGAAACATCGATTATACTGTTTCTCGGACGGTGCCGAACCTGCCATGCTTTTCCAGTACCACACTTGTCGACTCTGATCTCCAGCATCTGCAGTG
This sequence comes from Hemiscyllium ocellatum, assembly GCF_020745735.1. Classification (NCBI taxonomy): domain Eukaryota; kingdom Metazoa; phylum Chordata; class Chondrichthyes; order Orectolobiformes; family Hemiscylliidae; genus Hemiscyllium; species Hemiscyllium ocellatum. Next base: position 18,430,881 of record NC_083408.1, read on the forward strand.
CTCACTTTCTGCTAAGGTGGTAGATTTAGTCAATATGGATTTCAGTTACACTAGGACAACATAAGGCTTTTCAACCCCGGGAGCCTGATCTACAGTTGTAGGAGGAGGCCAATCAGCCCATGGAACCTACCCAATTGTACAGAGATTTGTTCATGCAGCACCAGTATCCTGTTATGTAGCTACAGGATCAGTCTATTCAGCTACTTCAGGTCAGTAATACAGGAAATGAAGAGATCACAAACTGTCTGGGCTCTGGAGAATGCTGGAATGACAAGAGGCTATTTAGCTCCTCAAATCTGCCCTTCCTATCAGTCGGTCAGTACTGATCTGCTCTTGGCAGCAATTTCTCTTTCATGCAATAATCATTGTAGCCCTCGACTCTGTCAAAATCAATTGCTACCCTCCTCACCCCTTCCCATTTCAGGGTTGCAACTATCTGGGATTAAGAGGCCCCAACAATCACTATCCTCTGAGAGAAGAAAAGACTCCCCAAACATATACCTTGAGCTATTGACATGAACAAAATATATGAACACAGTGTCAGAATGACTGATTTGAATGAGCAAGGTTTCAAAGGGTCGGAACAAGATTGAACTTAATAGGAATCAGTTGGAAACTCCCCATTTGTTGGGTCATTCAGAACATAATGTGGCTGGTGGATATCAATACTCTCAGTCCCTGGATATCTCTGCGTATGATCCTCAGGGTAGCTTCCTCAGCACAAATATCTTCAGCTGCTTCATCAATGCCTTTCCTTCCTTCATTCGATCAGAAGTGAAGATATTCGGTGAAGATCACATAAAGTATCAAGACCTGGACAATATTCAAGCATTAACAGTTAACATGCAGGTTATATTCGTGTGTCAGCGCTGCTGCACCCTGAACATTTTCATAGTGTAGAAAGAGGAGCTCTTTCAGCATCTCAAGCTGGTTTCATTGGAATGTGAGAAAGCCATTCAGCCCATCAAAAACTATTCGACAGGAAGAGACATAGCCCGTTCACTTTCTGCTCTTTCTTACGCAGGAAGAGATTTTTTTTAAAATCTGCAAATGTTGGAATTCAAAGTAAACAGCCAGGACGCTGGAACAACACAACAAGAGAGGTGGCTTCAGGAGGTGAGAAGTCAACAACATGAGTTCAAGCCTTCTTCAAGACTGGGGGTGTGTTGGCAGTTTAAGGGGGTCTACATTTAAAAAGGCGGGATGGGGGAGTTGGAGACAGGGTGGTGATGTGGGGATAGATGTACAAAAGTAGAGGTTATGACCGGATTGGTCGATGGGAGGAATGTATCCAGTTGGGAGATAGAAGAAGGGATGATCAGAGGAATGGATGGGAGGAGGGACTAGGAATGTATTTGGGGGATTGGAGGCGAGGTTATTTGAAATTGGAGAAGTCAATGTTGAGTCACCCGGGTTGTATGCTGCACAAATGTTTTTCCCCCAATTTGCGGTTTATTTCATAGTGACAATGGAGGAAGTCAAGGATGGCCACTTTGGAAAGGGTATAGGAGGGGAAATTGAAATAGGCAGTGACTGGGAGGTCAGCTCAGCCCTTATGGGCCCAGCTGAGATGCTGATCAATACATCCCCTTAGTTTACACTTGGGATCGCCGATGTAGAGAAGACGACATTTGGAGCACCAGATACAGTAATCTCGGTTGGATCCCAAGACCTGGCACATTTTCACAAAGACCATTCCGTTCGCTAATCTTTGGTTCGTGACACACTCCCCACCAAACACTCCAATCCCCACTGACAACTGTCCCTGATAACGGAAAAGATTCCCATTTCAGGGTTGCAACTATCTGGGATAAAGAGGCCCCAACAATCACTATCCTCTGAGAGAAGAAAAGACTCCCCAAACATATACCTTGAGCTATTGACATGAACAAAATATATGAACACAGTATCAGAATGACTGATTTGAATGAGCAAGGTTTCAAAGGGTCGGAACAAGATTGAACTTAATAGGAATCAGTTGGAAACTCCCCATTTGTTGGGTCATTCAGAACATAATGTGGCTGGTGGATGTCAATTCTCTCAGTCCCTGGATATCTCTGCGTATGATCCTCAGGGTAGCTTCCTCAGCACAAATATCTTCAGCTGCTTCATCAATGCCTTTCCTTCCTTCATTCGATCAGAAGTGAAGATATTCGGTGAAGATCACATAAAGTATCAAGACCTGGACAATATTCAAGCATTAACTGTTAACGTGCAGGTTATATTCGTGTGTCAGCGCTGCTGCACCCTGAACATTTCCACAGTGTAGAAAGAGGAGCGCTGGTTTCATTGGAATGTGAGAAAGCCATTCAGCCCATCGAAATTATTCGACAGGAAGAGACATAGCCCGTTCACTTTCTGCTGTTTCTTACGCAGGAAGAGATTGTTTTTTAAATCTGCAAATGTTGGAATTCAAAGTAAACAGCCAGGACGCTGGAACAACACAACAAGAGAGGTGGCTTCAGGAGATGAGAAGTCAACAACATGAGGTAAAGCCTTTTTCAAGACTGGGGGTGTGTTGGGAGTTTAAGGGGGTCTACATTTAAAAAGGCGGGATGGGGGAGTTGGAGACAGGGTGGGGATAGATGAAAAAAAGTAGAGGTTATGACCGGATTGATCGATGGGAGGAATGTATCCAGTTGGGAGCTAGAAGAAGGGATGATCAGAGGAATTGATGGGAGGAGGGACTAGGAATGTATTTGGGGGATTGGAGGCGAGGTTATTTGAAATTGGAGAAGTCAATGTTGAGTCACCCGGGTTGTATGCTGCACAAATGTTTTTCCCCCAATTTGCGGTTTATTTCATAGTGACAATGGAGGAAGTCAAGGATGGCCACTTTGGAAAGGGTATGGGAGGGGAAATTGAAATAGGCAGTGACTGGGAGGTCAGCTCAGCCCTTATGGGCCCAGCTGAGATGCTGAGCAATACATCCCCTTAGTTTCCACTTGGGATCACCGATGTAGAGAAGACGACATTTGGATCACCAGGTAAAGTAATCTCGGTTGGATCCCAAGACCTGGCACATTTTCACAAGGACCATTCCGTTCGCTAATCTTTGGTTCGTGACACACTACCCACCAAACACTCCAATCCCCACTGACAACTGTCCCTGATAGCGGAAAAGATGCATCACCTGCTGGCACACAAGCTACCTCACTTCTATCCAGCCCTAAACAGTCATTCCAGGTAAAACAGAGATTCACCTGCCTCCCTTCCAACCTAGTGTACTGCGTCACATCTTTCCGTTGGGGTCTTCCCTACATCGGGAGCCCAAACCTAAACTAACGACTCATTCTCCCAACCATCACAGCGGGCCCAAAGTGGCTGACGTGAGCTCCCAGTCACCAACCATTTCAATTTCCCTTCCCCTACTCTCCCCAAGCCGACCATTGCCTTCTGTTTTTATCTGCAGCACCCCCTACTCCACCCCCAATCCAAATGAACGGTTATACCGGACTTCTCCACCTCCTGATGATGCCTGGCGTGTTGTGTGCTTCCAGTCTCCTGTTTGTCTATTATTACACAGGACAATAACGAGCCTAGTCAGCACCACAAGCTGGGTAGCAGCTACCATGAGTCACTCAATAATGAATCTCTTCCCTGGGATGAACAGGAGGGCATGAAACCCCTCAAGGGGTTGACACACGAAAATAAGAAACCATTCAGCCCCTCCAAAATGTTACATTGAAATAGGAGGATGTGATTGATGCTTCAATATGACAAAGCAATGAAGAAGAGACTTCACAGACAGACTGGCCCAAGTTGTTCCTCCTGGCTCCATTGCTAATGCTACACATGTGTTACATTAATGTGGTTTGCTGATGGAGAGGAACACATCGGATGGTTTGTCCCAAGTCGCAAGGACGCATCTGCCATCTCCGAGAAAACAGACTCGTCTTCTGCATGGAGATCAGAAACTTTTGGGAATGGCCAACTGTATAAGAGTGTAGCTTCTGACATGTTTCTCAACAACATGATGCTTAGTGCAGGGTCTTACTCCAACTGTACGTTGAGATGGTGAGAGTTCATTCAGAATCTGCAGCTCTCTCACAACCAACATGGGGTCTCCATAGAGAGTATAAACGATCGGAGAGTCATAGAGTATAACAGCAGGGATACAGGCCCTTTAGCCCAAATTGGACTGTGCCAACCAAAATGTCCGCTCACGTTAACACCATTTCCCTGCACTTCTCCTATATCCTGCTAAAACTTTCCTATTAACGTATCTGTACACATAGGAAAACATATACTGCAGGAAAACACGTGATATTTCACGCTATCATTGTTTTGTTATGGGAATAATGAGTCCTGGTTCAAAACGCTAAAGTTTTATTGCAATCACTTTTTAACCTTTTGCAGCATTACAGATTAAACACTCATTTCCTTCACACTCTCCTCGTGGTACCATCACTGCAGGGATTAATCTGGTCAAACTCCTTTACACTATCTCACTGTGGCAAGGAGATTATTCGTTATAATGGAGAGAAAATCTGTTCACAGTGCCCGGCATGCTGTCTCAATATCTCTCTACAACTGCAGGGAGGTGTCTTCACGCCTATATTTGAAGCATTATTCAATGAAGGACATTATGCAATATCTTGTGCTGATTACTTGCTGCTCTGTCTGCATTCTGTCAGTGACTCATGACCAAGGTCATTCAGCTCCTTTTCAGCAAGAGCACTTTCCATCATCTCACCTTCTCATAAATATAAAATGAGAAGGATGGTATGTTTTGCCAAATCATTTCTTTGCCATGCCAAACGCTATACTTCCAGCACAGCCACGCCAATATCTCCGGATTATTAATGCAGCCACCCAGGCAATGATCCAGAGCAAAGATCCAATTCCCACTGCAGCAAATATTGGAATTTGAGTTCAATAAAATATCAGGAATTAATAAACAATGAAACGATTGTCAGAAAAACCTACGTGGCACATTGATGCCCTTCAAGGAATGAAATGTATCACCTTCACCTGATCGGGCTTACCTGTGACGCTAGACCATAGCAATGTTGTTAACTCTCGGCTGCCGTTTGGAATGTCCAATCCCAACCACTCAGTTATATCACTTATTATAAAGTTTCAAAGAAATTAAACCAAACGGAAATAAGCAGTGAATTCTTACAGCCCACAGACTGCAGTGGTCAGGAAGGCAGCTCATCAGCAGCTTCTCAAGGACAACGTGGAAAGGGAATTACATGCTGTCCTAACATACCATTAATGACGTTTTAAAAAGATGTTTACTCTTAGAAAAGGTATACAAAGGAACATAACTCACTTCAAACCGTGACTTTGATATATACCATGCATGGACAGGATTTTCGTTAATATGGCAACAGGAAAATTTAAATAAGATTAATCTTGATTTTTATTTCCATTGCAGCTGGTCATCAACAATTCCTCAATTTGCTTCTTTCTCTCTGACTCTCTCTTTCTCCATCTATTCAACTCCCACCTCCTCCCATTTCCAACAGACATCCCTGTCACCAACATCATTCATTATATTTCCCAGTTGCGTGCAGTTCTGATGGATGGCCATTAGACTCGAATTGTCAATTCTGTTTCTCTCGATCCGAGGCTGTTATTTTTGCTCGGTTTCTCTGTCATTTCATCATTCTCCTGATCTCTCGCATCATTCTTTTTTACCCCAGCATTTAGTGTTGTCAATGGATATGTTGTCTTCATCGCTGTTAAGGGCACAGTTGACCTCATTAAATATCCTTTACTGTGAGGCCATTCCTTAAGGTAGTATAGAGTCAAGCACATTGTTGTGAACCTGACGTGGTCCTTATCAATACCAGATAATAATGTTAGATTTCTTTACCAGAGGACATCAGTGAAATAGAGTAAAATATTGACAAAATGCTAGTGGGGTTATATTAGTGAAATCCGCTTTTATTTCCAGTTCCTGTCATTTGAGTTTAAGTTCTCTCATCATCTGAGATAGGATTTGAATCAATGTCTTTAATGTAGTAACCTGGATCACTGAATAACGTGACCAGTGACATTACTATTCTGACATATTGTCCCTGACATGAATTTACTTTAGAGACAAGAACAAGGTCATGATGGAAACGTTGTCATGGAAAGAGTGATTAGAAGAGAGCTGGAACCACGAAGTTTGAAAATTTCCAAAGCAAGTATAATGGTGTATTTAGCAACTGCACAAACGTCAAACTGGGGGATGAGGATACCATGGAGTCGGTAGTGCGTCTGTTTGGTGATGGAGAGAATGTGAAGGCATAAATCAATTTAGGGCAAATAGATACTTCCGGATTGTGAACAGTCTTGTCCTCAGATGTGTGTGAGGGGTGCGGGCGGTTTTGAAATTGGTGGTAATGAATGGATTTGCATTTGAAACTGAAGGCAGTAGTTTCCAAATTTGCCAAATATAGTTAACATAAATAGCATTGAAGTTCAGCATGGCTTATGGAATTAAAAAGTAGATAGAGATGGGGAGACTTACCAGGAACACCAACAATAGCAAGCATGGGATAGTAACCAGCCTGAATAATCAGCAGTACACCGTATATCCGAAGTGGTAATCTGTTGCTATACCTAGAAACAATGAAAAGACCCCGGGATAAACTCCTGTCCATTGTTACAGCATTCCATCCTTGGATTCTCAGATTCTGAGCCTTAGGTGCAGCATTCCAGTCTACTGTTCTCAGATTCTGAACCTTCGGTGCCGCATTCCAGTCTACTGTTCTCAGATTCTGAACCATTGTTGGAACATTCCAGTCTACTGTTCTCAGATTCTGATCCATTGTTACAACACTCCAGTCGAATCTCAGATTCTGACCTCTCCTCTCCCAGTCTCTGCAACTGCGGATTCCTGTTACTGTTGCCAGTGATGCATCTGCTGCTACAATGGGATAAATCATTGCAAAAAGCCCCTTACTAAAAGAAGAAGGAAACCATCCAGCGACATCATTAGGATCCATGGAGACTGACATAAATCACAGTCACGGAACAAACAGATCCAGTTAACCCCTTTCAGTATGGTACAAAAAAAACAAATGCACTTGATTGAATGTTGACATCGCTGACTATTGATCACATCTCCCATCAAGTAAGTTATGAGGGAGAATGATGGATATTTTCATATCAAAGGCGAGATGTTTCTGCTGTGTTGTCCGTTTGCAATGCTGTAACCACCTGAACACCGCTCCCCCAACACAGCCAGCCGCAAAAGAAGCAATATAGATGTACTTAAAGTGCTGATCTCTCCTCAACTAGTCCAGACCCCAGCCAATAGATTCTCAGTGGGAATATTTGCCCTGACCATACACAGGAAGTGTGGATCTGTCTGCACATTCTTCTCGTTGCTCTAATAAAACAACGTTGAACCTTCAACACATAATGCGATTCAGCTTTGTTTTATGAAAATTCACATACACTCGAATCCACTTTATTGGCTTCAAAGCAGGAAGACTTACATTCTTTGAATTCAGTCCAAAGCCATGTGCGGCATGTTGTCACAGAACTGGTCCTTTTACAAGGGTATGTTGTCTTTATTTTTATAAAGAGGGACTAAATTAACCAAGATTCTAATATGTCTGAACTTTGAAAGTTTCATTGGGATCTTTTTGTTTATATCTATCAGGTAATGCCTCAGCCAGAAGGCTTTCTAATATTTAATAAGAAACTTGTATAATCAAGACGACGTGCCCAACACTCTAACTGGAGAGGTCTGATCATTTCTGGGGTTAGCTCAGTCAGGGTCACTGTTGGAAGTGGATTGTCTTCCCCTCCTTCTGTCCGTTTGACCTTACAGCCTGTATGCCTTTGTGTCAGTTTTACTCTCGTTGCTAAGGGGTTTGCTTATTTGGATTGTTGCTAGTATTTAGGAACAGGGTCCTAAAGTCTGGATAGCCTGTTTGGTTTATATAATATTACCTATTCAGGTATTCTAGTTTTGGTTTCTTGTGTTTCATTCGGTAATTTGGGAAATAAATGCTATTTGTTTAAAACTTGGCAGTCTGACCAGCGAATTCACTCAAGGAAGATCCACTCTACACTAACTTTGAAGAAATACCAAAGTTACGGTCTGGGCTAGTTCTGAGGGGTCGGGCCTGTTCTATAACAGAATGGGGGCCAGTTGTGGGATTTAGGCAGCGAGTGGAAAGTATTAGTGTCTCCTATTTCGTGTGTTGATTTAGTGGGGATAAAGAGCTTTAGATAGCAATGGGTCTTGCAGGAACCAAGGATGTTTTGGAGGTGGAACAAGTGACCTTGGGGTTTTTAACAGAATGCACAAAAGTCCAAGCTGCGGGAATTAGTGGACAAGTTTGCGTTGAAGCTATCTCCCAACGTGAGGAAAGATGAGATGATTGCAGCAGGAGTTCAGCATTCCAATTTGCTGGAAACTCCATCAGGATCTATAGAGATGAGCAAACTTCAATTGCAAATGACGCAGCTTGAGTTGAAAGCAGATATGAAGCATTTCGAGTTATGGCTAAAATCAGAAGAAAAAGAAAGAGAATGAATAGGTTTAGCAGAGGAAAGCAAAAACAACGAATGTCCTTAGCAGGAGAGAAAGGAAAGCAGTGAGGGTTTGTGCTTCAGAGATGGACACTTAGAATGGAAAGTCAGCTTAAAAGGATGGTGATGAAGGCTGAAGGTGAGCTTAGTGAGGAACAGAGTGAGGATTAGCAAAACCATGGTGTCAAAAGCTTGATGAGAAACATTTTAAGTATATTCCCACCTTGCCTAAATTTGATGAGTAGGATATGGAAAACCTTTCCATTACATTTGAAAAAGTGGCTAAATAACTGCTGTGGCCAGTGACCATGTGGGTCTTGTTGATCCAAACAAAACTTGTAGATTGAGTTCGGCAAGTATTCGCAACAAAACAATGTCAGGCGAGGTATCCGGAGTGCCTGAGGAGGTAAAGAAAGTGCAAATGAGCTTCTGCCAGAATCCGACAGACAACGTTTCTGAAATATAAGGAGGGATTCTAATCCTACAAAGTAACGTTGATAGCTGGAAAAGAGCTTTGCAATGCTCTGAGAGAGAAATTTACTTTGGAGGAGTTCAAATATTCACTGGCTGACATAATGCAAACTCGTTTGGAAGAGCAGACAGTTAAAACGGCAAGGCTGGAAGCTGAAGTGGCTGATGATTATGAATTGGTCCATAAAACATAGTTTGGCTTCTATAATCAATTTCAGTCCATGAGGGATAGAAACTGGGGCAGCGAGAAATCCTCAGATGGGAGGGAGAGGTAGATCTCGAAGAAGGTCATAAGAATAACTTCACACAGGCTAAAAAGGAAACACTTGAAGGAAACAAAGAAGTTAAAAAGGATCGGTGTTTTCATTGCAATAAATTAGGTCACATGAAATCACTGTGTTGGTGGGATCAGGAAAAAAAGTACAGATGCAGGAAAACAGCATAAGCTTGGAAGTTTTGTTGGAGTGGTAACAGAAAACACAGTGGAAGCTAGAAGGCTGCATCAGAGTGTATAAGCTGATCAGAGGTTTGTGAAAGAGGACGTGGCAGACCTGCTTAAAAAATATACCTGCAAAGCGAAAGTTTACAGACACAGGGTATGTAAAGAGGATGCAATATTAAGGGACACAGGATCCTCTTTGTCCGTGATGCTGATAGATCAGGAGATATATACTCGAGAAGGACTATTTCCAGAAAACGTACTGCTAAAGGGAAATCACATTGAGACAAAAAGTGCATAATAATGTAAAGCGAGGATAGAGTGTCCAGAAAAGTGTTGAGAATTTGTGGTAGGTGTATTGCACAAACTCTCAGCTCCCCGAATACAATCCATTCTTGCAAAACATACAGCTGATTCACCAGTAGGATTACTGCTCCTCTGGTTGAAAATCCAGTGGACACACAGGCAACTGGAGCAATGCAGGAGTCTTATCCTGGAAGTTTCCTGAGTGTGGGCAACGAAGCCCCAATGTCACCAGTTGAAACAAGAGATATCAAAAATGTAAAGTTATGGAATTTGAGTTGGCATTTACAGAGATTTTGTTCCATTGCATAGTTGTGAAAAAATATCTGTTGAGTAAACAGGGCATCATGCAAATATTTTAGTTCATTTAAACTAATTGAATTACAGCAGAAAGATAAAAGGTTAAAACAGTTTTATCAAAAAGCATATACGTTAGGAATTTTGAATGCATCCCTGAGTGTTATTACTCTGAAAATGATGTCCAAGTGAGGAAATGGAGACAATTACATACCCAAAGAGATGATAATTGGGCAGAAGTATTGCCAATAGGATACAGAAAAGAGGTGATGTGAATGGCGCATGAGCTGCCACCGAGAAGTCAGTTAAGAGTGAGGAAAACACAGGCTGAAATTTAGAGACATGTTTACTGGCCTGGACTGCAACAGAATGTAGTACAATTTTGCCAGACGTGTCATACATGTCAAGTAATTGGGAAAAAAAAACACAAGTGATAATAAAACCTGCACCTTTCTTAACGATTGCTGCATTTGAAGAGCCCTTTACAAGAGTCTTATCTGATTGGCTAGGTCCCCAACCTCGAACAAAACGTTGGGTACCAGTATTTGTTACCAATAATGGATGTATCGACTGGATTTCCGCAGGACATCCTAAGCTGCAATATCACAGCTAAAAGAATTGTAAAGGAATTACTCCTTTTAAAAAATAGACATGGAAAACCAATAGAGATACAGTGAGGTCAAGGTCAAACTTCACATCTAATTTATTCACTATGATGTCATAGGAATAAAGCAATTCAAATCGAATGCATACCATTCAAACTTGCATAGAGCGATAGAAAGGTGACATTATACATTAAAGATCATGTTGAGGGCTTATGATCAGGATTATTCAGATGATTAGGGTAAGGAAATTCCATTTGCACTTTTTGTGATCAGGGATGCATCAAATTAACAGATCAAATTCAATCCATTTGGATTATGTTTTGGACATTAAGTGGGAGGACCATTAATATTGATTAAGGAGAAAATAGTAAATAAAAATTCGAAGGCCACACATTTGGCTTAGGTCTCAAATTTTAGGAAACGATTAATAGTGCTGGGGAGTTGGCTGGACAGCATTTAAAAGTATTGCAGCATGCAACAAAGCTGGAAGCGGACAGGAAATAAAAAAATGCAATTGTGCGATCGGGGATAAATTATTACTGTTACTTTCAGTTATACGTATACCATGAAAAGCAAGGTTTGTGGACCTTATCAAATACAACGGATATAGAGTAAGGATAACTACTTGATAGGGACTCCAGAAATAAAGAAATCTCACCGCGTATGTCATGTGAATATTCTCAAAATGTACTTTGATAGGGAAGGAATGCCAAGTACAAGGAGTTAATGATTACAGCACAGAAGTAAGAAACGAAGTCAGAGGATTCTGAATCGGACATTACTCAAAGTAAAGTGGACAATAAGGTGCTTGTCTAAAATTGGGATGATTTATTGATTTACCTTCATGTGAAAAATTGAAATGATCAGAAAGAGTTATTATTACTATCACATGTGGAATTATGCAGATATTAACTTGGAAGTACTCACCTAATTGTGCATAATGCAGCTACAGGAGATGCCATTACAATTTACCAACATCCATAGAACGCATAATCCTCTAAAGTTGGCACAGGCTCAGAAGAAGATTGAATGAAAGCTCTAAAATTACATAATCAACATGTCTTACAGTGACTGGAAATCACCCGTAGTCATGGTGCCAAAGCCAAATGGTACCCAACGGTTATGTGTGGACTATCGTAACGTCAATGTAGTTAAAAAGGATGATGTATACCCAGTTCCACGGGTGGAAGACTGTTGAAAATGTGGGACAAGCAACTTACATTTGGTATGAAAAATGTGCCGGACACATTTCAGGGACTAACCAATAAGTTGCCGGATTATCCAACCTGTAGTTTACATTGATTACCATGTGATTTTTAGTGACTCATGGATGGAACGCCAAATCATCTATCAGACTTGTTCGATCGACTTCGGAAGGCGGGCTTGGTATTAGACCGAGCGAAAAGTGAATTTTACTGAAGCAAAAATAACCGTCCTTGGTCATGCGATTCGACATAGATAAATAGTGCATAAGATTTTAACGTGACGTTAATTGGAGAATTTCGCATCCTTTTGACAAAAGGAGCAGTTCCTCGGATTAAGAAGATTTTATCGAATGTTTGTGCCTCGTTTTCGCAGTGTGACTGCTCCACTCACTGAATTGTTAAAGAAAGGCAAGAAGTTTCATTGCACAGAGGACTATCAGAAGGCATTTGACAGCATGTGAAATATGCGTTAACCACTGCCCATGATCAGACACACCTGATTATGCAAAACCATTCAAGGTGGAGTTAAATGCGAATGATGTGGAATTCGTTGTTGGGCTCTTGCAGGAAGATGACAAGAAGACAGAGAGACCTACTGGGTATTCCTCCAAGACGTTGAATGATCATTAGTAGGAATATTCAACAGTTGAGTAAAATACTGTGACATTTGTGTTGGTATGACAACATTTTACTGTTGATACTAACAGCAGCTTATCGGAGACAACCATTTAAACTGATCATAACTCAATGAAGTCTTTTTCAGATATGTTAGGACCAAAATGCGAAACGTTTAGCTGGAGCCTGTTGTTACAGCCATTCAATTTGAAAATTGTGCACATGGCAGGTTTTGAAAACATGATTTCCAATGCATTGTTGAGACTTGAGTGACAAATGGAGACACTCAATGTTGGAAGTACCATACAATGAATCTGGATGTAGTTGTGCATGTTTGCATGTTTATAGCAAACGAATGTACTTGCGCATTGTAGAGTACGAACTACCACTTTGGGAGTTTTGAAAACTGAAACCATCTTGGATATTGAAGATTCAGTTTTATATTGGGTGAGTTGCACACAGGTGGTATCTTTTCAAGATTATGTTGTCCCAAAATCTTTTCAGAGAGGTTCTAAACGACCAAATGTTCCAACATGTCTCAATTTTGAATGCTTCATTGGCGTCCTTTTTTTGTTTTACCTAGCAGATAATGCCTCGGGCAGAAGGTTTTCAAGCCTTTTAATAAAACTGCTGTAATCAAGGGGATGTGGCCAGCTCTCCAGTTGCACAAGTCAGTTCAGTTTGATGGGTAGTTGAGTCAGGTTCACTGTTGAAACTGAACGCTCTCCGCCTCCTTCAGTCCTTTGACCTCGTAAACTATAAGCTTTTTTGTGTAATTTTTACTCTTTGTGCTCAGGGGTTTTGTTTATTGGGATTGTTGCAAGGAATTTGGATCAGCATTTTTAATTCGAGATAGCCTGTCAGTTTTGGATAGATTGAATTATTCAGGTATGGTGTTTTCAGTTCGTTGCATTTCATTCTTTATTTTTACAAATACATCCTGCTTGTTGTAAAAGTCGGCAGTCGGACCAGCTAATTCACTCTGGGAATATCCACGATACACTTACCTTCAACAAATGGCAACATTACACTCTCGGCTACATGGTTAAGAATGTTTTGAGTGGTCGGGCCTGGTCCATAACAATGTACAATAACCTTGCTAATTAAAAGTTATGAATTAATGAGTAAGAGAAGGAATGAACATGATAATGGCTATGAGACATTAAGGGCTGCGGCCAATGGCTGAGGAGATCTGAGGGGAATGCTGGAATAACTCCAGTCAATAGTATTCTCTCATCACTGTTTCTGACAAATGGAACGAAATACAGTGCAGAGCAAGATAACAGATGACCTTTGGTACATGGAATGCTGAATGACAATGTGAATGGAATAGGACAATTTTAAATGTAATGTACAAAATTATGTTTTATATATAGACTGGCTAATCACAGGTTGTACAGGATTTTAAGAGTGTTTATCTCGGGACGGGATATACAGAAATAAAAACAGACATAGATTACAAAATGTGTTCAGTTACAGTGAGTTACAGCAGAGTAAGAGTAAAGACACAGCTCATACTGACCTGTTACAGAGATGATGGGCTGCATGACAACTATCTTTGATGTAATTATTCACAGAAACGTATTGAAAATGTTCAGTGACCGAGGAGACAATTCTAGTCATAAACACGCAGGCAATATCGTAATTAATAAACTATTCATACTTTTCATCAAGTGTAGATGTCTCTAAAAAGCCTTTTAAATCAAAATCACATTTGTTATATCCGCGCATTTATTTTCAAAACTTAAAGAAGAAACAGACTCCAGTGTAATATATGTGTCACTGGCACAAGTGATAGAAACAAGAAATGATCATATTGTCCAAATATAACCAAAATCCAAACCAATCAAGAAAAAGCAAAATATTAGAGGTAGTGGAAATCTGAAATGCAAATACAAAATGATGGAGAAAAGCAACAGATGACACAAGATCTGGGCAGAGAAACAAAGTTATCAAGTCTTTTAAGAATCTATCTTGAACAAGTTATGTTGGACTCAAAAGAAGTTAATTCCATTTTTTTCTGCTCTGATACTTCCTGAACAGTGTGGTTTCTCTCCAGCACTTTCAATTGGGGCAATGGCAGAAAACAGAGTAATGGTGAGCGGTTGCGTTTCGAACTGAAGGTTTGTGCCCAGCAGTTTTCCACAGAGGTTGGTTCTGAGTTTTCTTTGCTTGCCATTTATGTAAATGCTTTGCATGAGAATATCGAAGGCATGATTCATAAGTTTGTGGATGACACTAAAACTGGTGGCACAGTGGACAGTGAAGAATGTTTTCTAAGAATACAAATGGGTCAATAGACTGACAGATAGCAGATAACATTCAAGCTGGATGAATGTGTGGTGCAGGCAGTAGTGTGTGTTTGCTGCTGTTTGTTGCACCAGGAATGGGATGACTTTATTTCCAATCTCCTGGGTTCGAAACATTGATATCCTTCGTGATCTTTGAGATGCCTAACCCTCTCTTTGGTTGCCCTCTTGCTGTTAATATACGTGCACAATATTTTTGGATTACCCTTAATCATATCTGCCTATGCTATCTCATATCGCCTTTTTGCTTTCCAGATTTCTTTCGAAATAATGCCCCATACTCTTTATATTGTCTAAGAGATTAAATTGAATAAAGTTGTCTATATCTAAACTAAGCTTTTCTTTGATTCTTGAATAAAAGCTCAATAACTGTCGTTATCCGTTGTTCCTTCATCTTCCCTTCACTTTAACAGGAACATAATCCTCTCAACTCCCGTCGTCACTCTGTTGAACGCCTCACACTTGTCAGATATTGCTTTACCTGCTGACAGTCTATTGCAATCAAACTTGGTAAGTCCTTGTCTCATGTCATTAAAATTAATGGTACTGTAATTAAAACAAACATTAATGAAAGGCTTATTCTTGTCCATAACAATTATGAAACTAATAGAATTATGACTGCAATGCCCAAAATATTCCCTCACGTTTACTTCAGTCACTTGCCCTGCCTTTTGCACAAAAGAAGGCCTAGTTTTGCTCCTTCTCTGTTAGAATCATCCGGATATTGATGAAGAAAATATTTATGAACATATTTGACAAATTCTTCACCATCCAACCCTTTAAAGCTGTGGTAGTCCCAATCAATTTTAAGAAAATTAAAATCTCCCATTATTACAACCTTATTAAGCTTTTTTATATCCGAGATTTGCCTGCATGTTTGTTTCTCAATTTCTTTCTTACTGTTGGAGAGCATATGGTACAATACAATCAACGTGTTCTTTCCTTTCTTCTTTTTAATTTCGAACAATATATTTTGACTGGACGATTTTTAACAAAAGAACATTTAGTGCAATCTGTTCAAAGTGAACTTTATTTTCTTATTTTTAATACTATCTGCATATTTTAACTGGATAATTTTTTCAGAAATATCTTCCCCAGTTCCAGCAATAATTTATTCATTAATCAAAAATGGCAGACGGCCCCCTCCCTGCCATCCGCATATATTTTCCACCCTTTCTATGACGCTTAACAGCTGGAACATTGAATTGCCATCTCTCAGCTTGAACATCTCTCAGGCGAAAGTGAGGACTGCAGATGCTGGAAGTTAGAGTCGAGAGAGTGGTGCTGGAAAAGCACAGCAGGTCTGGCAGCATCCAACGAGCAG
Source organism: Hemiscyllium ocellatum (assembly GCF_020745735.1). Classification (NCBI taxonomy): domain Eukaryota; kingdom Metazoa; phylum Chordata; class Chondrichthyes; order Orectolobiformes; family Hemiscylliidae; genus Hemiscyllium; species Hemiscyllium ocellatum. Next base: position 18,446,933 of record NC_083408.1, read on the forward strand.
GAAAATCGACGCTTCAAGCAAAATGCCTTCATCAGCCATTACTGATCAAGGGACTTTTGCCCAAAACGTTGATTATCCTGCTTTTCACTTGCTGCCTGACCTCCTATGCTTTCCCAGCACCACATTTCCGAGTTGATAATCTCTTAACCAATTTTCTGTAATACATACTATGTCCCGATCCCATGTTCTAAAACATGCCCCGAGTTCATCAGCCTCCCCTGTAAGACCCCTCACATTGAAATAAATGCAATTTCGGTGCTTCAGAATTACTATATACTTCCGACTCTCTCGTTTTCTGTTCTAATTGATGTGCACTCCTTATATTCATAAATTTCTCCATCCATTCTACCATTTATAACTCTACTTGGAATATCCCTCTTGTCAACTCTATCAACATAAAGTCTCCCTACATAGAAGGATCAACTCTACCTGCTAAGATATTGGTTGCTTTCCAGTTTAGATTAAACCAATCCTTTCTGAACCGGTAATTTCAATTCTAAAATAGATTCCAATTTCCCAAAAATCGAAATCCCTCAATAACACAGTAGCTCTTCAGTCGGTGGTTTTTCTCTGTTAACCATTTATTCCTTCCCAGTTGGGTTTGGCATTGTGAGAAAACCAGAAAGTATTGGTTGAAAGGTTTTATTATTAATACCCTACCTCACCTCTTAAGTTCACTCTGTTCTGCTTTAATCTTTCCCTAAAAATATAATTCTTGCCAACATCTACAGTAATGTTTCTCTACTCAATCTTACCTTTAACAACGTGTTTGAAATGTTTCGAGACGTTCTTAATCTTAGCACAGGGAAATCAACAAATTATCCTGAATTAACGTTCGCTGTCACAGAATCTTCTGTTAATGCCCCTGATAGGAAAGTCCACTGAAGCAATAATTCTACTAAATCTTCACAAACATAAGAATCATTCCAAGTGTCCAATAATTGATTGCTCTTCCATTTTCGTCAGACGGACAATCCCCTTCAGCTGTCCTCAAAGCTGAAAAGCATTTTGGTAGAGGAATAGCCACCGGAGACATTTGAAGTACTTTCTTATCTTTCCTGAGATCCACACATCTACGCGACTGATATGCTGGATAATATTTTTTCTAAATCTTCCAGCCATCCTCTCTGTGCCTTATGTGAGACCTTAATAATATTATGCCTAAAAGCAGAATTTTTATACGACAACTGTTACCTTTCATTACCTACAGACAATAATGTTAAACTGAAAAACATATGCATGCAGGTATCAAACATAGAAAAATTAAACAAACGCAACCATTTAGCTAATTAAATTAATAAAAGTATTCCTCCTCAATAAAGTCTGAGAAGAAAATAGTCTTTTCCAGAGCTGAAAATGTGTAGGATTCTCCGGAAGGAAGGTACACCGCCTTATTTTAATTAATTAATTTTACAAAACAAAAAAAAAGCTTCTGCAGTGTAGTAAAAGCAACCTTATAAAACAAAAATAGACATTTCGTATTTTTTTGTTACCCACCCTTAAAAAACTCTTTTTAAAAACGTTCTTTTGAAAGAAAATCGTGAGTTTTCTGTTGGTTTGTTTTTTTTGAATGTTGATAAAACGAAATAGAAATAAATATGTTACTTTAATAAACTATAATATGAACTGCAAAAAGACTGTATTAAGTTTTCAACTGCCTGCAATCCCAGGAGTAGGTGGAAGATCCATGTTGCACTAAGAACATTTTCTGAAAATGTTTTTGCAATATGAAGAAAAGCGGGCATATAATTTAATAATTTGTTTCCACCTCAAAGTGGACGTGACGATATGATTTGATCTCCTTCTGTGAGTCTATATATAGAATTTAGTTGAGTCTTTATCCTAAGCACTCTAACTATTTCAAACAAAATTATGAATCTGTCTCTAATGTAGAGACAGAAACTTCCTTCGTTTCTGACTGTTGCAGGGAACACAAAGAAAATTATCCAGGTGCACGTGGAACACAACTGTTGCACTGAAAGTCATCTAAACCTAATCCTATACTAAATACGTACAAGCTAACCAATTAAACAGACAGAGGAGCATAGTACAAAAGTAGAGTTCAGCTCCATGTCCAAAATAAAATTTGAAGCTCCCTCGTAAAAAAAACTCAACCGCATCACGCTGTAAATTTACCAAAATAGGAAAAACAAGAGAATGAAACTCTCTATGCTTTCCCTATGAACAACATCTGAAAATCAGGAGAAAATCAGGGCTTAGTTTTGAACTTTATAAACGACGATGATGATGAGAATTGGATGGATGGAGTTTGGAGGGAATGATAAATAATTTTGTGGATGACAGAAGGATGAGCTAGTGGTTCACAGTGAGGAGGAGCGTGTGAGGATACAGGGTGGTAAAAACCGGTTGTTCAGGTGGACAGATCAATCGCTAATGAAATTCAATACTGATAAATTTCGGACATAACAAGAGGAGAGTGCACTCAAACTGAAGAGAGGCTGGATTTAATTAATTTTCCTTTTAAGCAAAGAAGGCTGAGGGGTGCTCCTGATGGAAGTGTTTACCAATATGAGGAGTCCAGACAAAAAATAACAAAGAGCAGCTCTATCACTTACTCGAAGACTCAATAATAAGGAAATAATTCATTGAACTAAATTCATTGAAATAATACACTGTTTTTCCATTCCACTAGTCACTGTGCTCTAACACAGACATTTTCCTAACATGATCCAAAGACCAATATTTGGCCGTTCCTTGACATGCTGAGACCTTTATAAAGAATTCAAAGGAACTTACCTCGGGAGTCGTGCCTCCATTTTCTGAGAGATGTGAGGGTGGAGCGAACAACTTCTGGGAAGTCATTTATTTGTGTGTTTGTTTTACTCGAAACACGACACGGGTAGTGTCTCCCACCCATCTCCTCCTCTGACCAAAAAAAAACTTCTGTGCCAGATTGGTAAGATAGCGAGTTTATTTTTTATTCCTTATTTTTCAACAGTCTGTTTGGGAATTTAGAATAATGGGAATGTAGGTGAGGGCAGTTGAATGTTCCTCCTGCAGAATGTAGGAGGTAAGGGTCACCACTGGTGTTCCTGCTGACTATATCTGCGGGAAGTGCACCCAACTCCAGCTCCTCGAAAACCGCGTTAGGGAACTGGAGCTGGAGTTGCAAGAACTTCAGATCATTCGGCAGGCAGATGGAGTTATTGAGAGGAGTTACATGAAGGTAGTCACTCCTCAGGTACAAGAAAAAACAAATGGTTTACAGTCAGGGGATGGAAAGGGAACCGATAGGCAGTGCAGGGATCCCCTGTGGCCATCCACCACAACAATAAATATTACCATTTTGGATACTGTTGTGGGGCAGCGGGGAGCTCTTTCCGGGGAAGCAGTGGGGCACAGTGCTCTGGCACAGAGTCTGTCCCTGCTGCTCAGAAGGGAAGGGGGGAGACAAGCAGAGCAGTCGTCATTGGAGGCTCCATAGTTAGGGTGACAGATCGGAGGTTCTGTCGATTTGAGAGACACTCACCGTTGGGAAGTTGCCCCCCAGGTACCGGAGTTTGTGACGTCTCTGCTCGTGTTTTTCGGATGCTTAAAGGGGAGGGGGAGCAGCTCGTGTTCCACATAGGCACCAACGACATGGGTAAGAAGCGAGACGGCGATTTAAGGCAGAACTTCAGGGAGCTAGGATGGAAACTTAGAGCGAGGACAAACAGAATTGTTGTCTCTGGTTTGTTGCCCGTGCCACGTGCTATTAAGGTGGGGAACAGGGAGAGAGAGGAATTGAACACATGGCTGCAGGGAAGTGTGGGAGGGAGGATTTTGGATTCTTGGATAATTGGGGCTCTTTATAGGTTAGGTTGGACCTCTACAATCAGGATGGTCTTAGTCTGAACCAGAGGGGTACCAATATCCTGGGGGAGAAATTCACTAAGTCTATTCGGGTGTGTTTAAACTAATCCAACAGGCGGATGGGAACCAAAATTGTAGTTCGAGTATAGAAAAGGTTGAGAAGGGAGGTCCAAAATCTAGTTTCAGGGATGCACGATGGCACCGGAAGCCAGAAGTTGGTTTGAATTGTGTCTACTTCAACGCCAGGAACATCCGGAATAAGGTAGGTGAACTTGCAGCATGGATTGGTACCATGTTGTGGGCATTTCGGAGATATGGTTAGAGCAGGGACAGGAATGGTTGTTGCAGGTTCCAGGATATAGTTGTTTCAGTTAGAGCAGAGAAGATGGTAAAAGAGTGGAGATGTGGGCAGTGTTAGTGAAGGACAGTATTACAGTTGCAGAAAGGATGTCTGGGGAATCGTCAACTAAGGAAGAATGGGCTGCGGTTAGAAACAGGAAAGGAGATACCATCCTGTTGGGAGTTTGCTATAGGCCTCCGAATAGTTCCAGAGATGTAGAAGACACGATAGTAAAGATGATTCTTGGTAGGAGTGAGAAAGACAAGGCAGTTGTCATGGGGGACTTCAACTTTCCAAATATTGACTGGGAACAATATAGTACGAGTAATATAGATGGGTCAGTTTTCGTCCATTGTGTGCAGGAGGGCTTCTTGCCACTGTATGGAGACAGCCCAAGAAGGGGCGAAACCACATTAAATTTGGTACTGGGTAATGAGCCCGGCCAGGTATTAGAAAAGGACGTAGGTGAGCACTTTTGTCATTGCGATCACAATTCTGTTATGTTGACTTTAGTGATATAAAGGGATAGGTGTATACCATTGGGCAAGATTTACAGCTGGGAGAAAGGCAATTATGATGTGATTAGGCAAGATTTAGGAAGCATAGGATGGGGAAGGAAACTGCCAGGGATGGACACATTAGAAAAGTGGAGCTTATTCAAGGAAAATTTCCTGAATGTCCGAGATAAGTATGTACCTGTCAGGCAGGAAGGAAGCTGTAGTGCGCGGCCGCCGTGGTTTACAAAGGGAGTGGAACCTCTGGTCAAGACGAAGAAAAAGGCTTATGTTAGGATGAGATGTGAAGGCTCAGTTCGGGCGCTTGAGGTTTACAAGGCAGCCAGGAAAGACCGAAAGTGAGAGCTCAGAAGATCCAGGAGGAGACATGAGAAATTGTTGGTGGATAGGATCAGGGCAAACCCTAAGTTTTCTATAGATATTGAAGGAATAAAAAACAAATGAGGAGAGTAAGATAAGGGCCAATCAAGGATAGTAGTGGGGAAGTAGTGTGTTAAGTCAGAAGAGATAAGAAAAGTGCTAAATGAATATTTTTCGACGGCATTCACTCTAGAAAATGACAATGTTGTCGGGGAGAATACAGAGGAACAGGCAACTAGACTAGTTGAGATTAAGGTTCACAAGGAAGAAGTATTAGAATTCCTGCAGAGTGTGAAAATAGATAAGTTCCCTGGGCCGGATGGGATTTATCCTAGGATCCTCTGAGAAGCCAGGGAAGAGATTGCCGAGCCTTTGGCATTGATCTTTAAATCGACATTGTCGACAGGAATAGTGCCAGAAGACTAGACAATTGCAAATATTGTTCCCCTATTCAAGAAGGGGAATAGAGACAACCTTGGTAATTATAGACCAGTAAGCCTTACTTCAGTTGTTGGTACAGTGTTGGAAAATGTTACAAGATATTTGATTCATAATCATCTAGAAAGAAATAATTTGATTAGGGATAGTCAACACGGTTTGTGAAGGGTAGGTCGTGCCTCACAAATCTTATTGAGTTCTTTGTGAAGGTGACCAGACAGGTAGGTGAAAGCAAAGCGGTTGATGTGGTGTATATGGATTTCAGAAAGGCGTTCAATAAGGTTCCCCACAGTAGCCTATTATACAAAATGCTGAGGAATGGGATTGTGGGAGATATAGCAGTTTGGATCAGTAATTCAGAGGGTGGTGGTTGATGGGAAATGTTCATCCTGGAGTTCAGTTACTATTGGTGTATCGCAAGGGACGGTGTTGGGTCCACTGCTGTTTGTCATTTTTATAAACGACTTGGATAATGACGGACACGGGTGGATTAGTCAATTTGCTGATGACACTAAGGTCAGTGGAGTTGTGGATAGTGACGAAGGATGTTGTAGCTTACAGAGAGACACACGTAAGCTGAAGAGCTGGGCTCAGAGATGGCATATGGAATTTAATGTGGACAAGTGTGAGGGGATTCATCTTGGTTCGGGTAAACGGAGTAAAAAATGCAAAGTAATGGACGAATGTTAAGATTTTTGCTCGTGTAGCTGATACATCTGATCAGCGGATCCAGACACTCGATAGAGTCAACACAAGAATTCTTGGACATCATCAGAAATATACACATAGACAAGGAAGAAACCAATGTCTCATTCGATGTAACGGCACTGTTCACTTCTATTGACAAAACCCTAGCCAGAGAAACAATATCCAACCTGCTGGACATACACAACAGACAACAGGACGCTGAACCTATTAACAAAGACTGCAGACTTAAAGTACTGGACCTGTGCCTCACAACACATTTCACATTCAACAACCAGATATATGAACAATCAACGGAACACCCATGGGCTCACCGATCTCCGGACTCATAGCAGAAGCAGTAATGCAACGGTTAGAAAAAACAGTTTTAACGCAACTACAACCCAAACTCTGGGTCAGATACATGGACGACACCTTTGCAATCATTAAAAACACAGAAATAGAGAACACACACCTGATCACCAACGCCACACTCACAGGAATCCGATTCACGAGAGAGGAAGAAAAGGACAACCAGCTCCCATTCCTGGACGTGATGGTACAAAGAACACCGAACAGAGAATTCACCACGAAGGTATACAGAAAAGCCACACACACACAGACCAAGTCCTGAACTATGAAAGCAACCACCCCAACACACATAAACGAAGTTGCATCAGGACATTATTCAAAAGGGCCACAACACACTGCAGCACACCTGAACTACAAAAAGAGGAAGAAGAACACCTATACAAGGTATTCACCAAAAACGGATTCCCGCGCAATCTCATGAACAGATGCCGCAGGGTAAGACAACGAAATGAGGACATGCCACAACCCAAAGGACTGGCCACACTCCCATACATCAGAAGCATGTCTGAACTGACAGCCAGACTGCTGCGACCACTAGGACTCATAACAGCACACAAACCAACAGCCACTCTCAGACAACAACTCACCAGGACAAAGGACTCGGTGCCCAGCATGAACAAAACCAACGCCGTATACAAAATTCCATGCAAGGACTACATAGGACAAACAGGAATACAGCTAACAACCCGCATCCATGAACGCAAACTAGCCACGAAACGACACGACCAGCTATCCCTAGTAGCCATACACTCAGAAGACAAACAACACGAATTCGATTGAGAGAACACCAGTATTATAGGGTAGGCCAAACAGAGAACAGCCAGGCAATTCCTGTAGACATGGCACTCATCCACAAATTCTATCAACAGACACATCGACCTAGACCCTATATACGGGCCACTGCAGCGGACAGCAACTGACAACCGGAAGCGGCAGATTCAAACCAGTATAAATGCCGGAGGAATCAGCAGAGAAGCGCTTCACGGGAGGCTCCCAAGCACTGAAGATGTCACCTAGAAAGGGGACGAAACGTTTGCAACAAAACGCCCAGCTCGGCGAACAGAACCGCAACAAGGTTATGGAATGCTTTGCCTCCAACGGTAGCAGACTCGTCAACTTTAAGTACATTCAAGTCGTCATTGGACAAGCATATGGACGCGCATGGAATAGTGTATGTTAGATGGTCTTCAGATTGATATGACACATCGGCGCAACATTGAGGGCCGAAGGGCCGGTACTGTGCTGTAATGTTCGATGTTCTATGTTCTATGTTCTATGACTTATGTTTGTTTCACATCTTCCTTTTCTTACCAATTCAATGTATGTATTTTCCCATAATACCTTCAACACATTTTTTAAAAGATATAGATTATGGACACTTTCTAACAGAATAGATAACATAATAATTTTACTCAATATCAAACCTATAAATTTGCAACAATGCTGAACTGGTTTGTTGTCCCATCACCCCGTTCCCAGACTAAGTTGCAGCAAATAGTCATTAAATCTCAAAAAAATTGCCAAGTCTTAACTTCTGATCTAAGTGATCATTTGTCCCTTTATTACGAAATGGGCATATTAATTGGGGACTGTCTGTCTGACTGTAACATTTTGATGTGGATTGCAGCAGGCAAATTAACTTCAGGAGGTAAGAACAGGGATAGGCCATCTTGTTGCCAGGCCTGCTTTGAGAATCAACAAGGCCTGACTGAGGGCTTTTTTCCACATTAATGTCTTGTTCCCGACACACAGAGCAACCTGCATCTCCCTCAACCAAACCTCTCGACTCCTGTGAACCCGGCCACCAATGGTGAATAAAATCCAACGAACTGTAGATGGTGCAACACAAAAAAATAGAGATTATGAGTATCGGTAGGAAATTCAACTGTGCAGTTAACCACATTAAACACCATCTGCCAGGTATAGCAATCTGCCCCATTTTCGTACCCTACCATTATTCATCTGTGAACTCTTTAACTCCTCATTACAAAATGTTTTACCACCTAGTTTACTACCATCTGTGAATTTAGTTGTGCACTCTGTCTCTCCTTCCAGGCCATTTGGGCAGATTGTAAACAATTGAGGTCTGCGAACTGAACCCTGCAGGACCTCACTAGTTTGAGTTCGCCAGGGAAAGACCATTTATCCCGGTGCTCTGTTTTCTGTTAGTCAGTCAATCCTCTATCAAATTCAATCGCCCACCCTTAACCTCTCGGGTCTAACCGCCTAGATCAGTCCTTTATGTGGCACCTTGTCAAATGCCTTCTGAAGTTCAGACGAACAGGAGTTGCTGCATCCCCATTATCCACCTTGTTGGTTACATGCTCAAAGAACTCCAACAGGTTTGACAAGCACAATCTGGCCATCATGAAGCTGTGCTGACAATGGTGAATTGATCTTTGTTTTTCCAAGTGTTCAGTTATTTCCTACTTTACAGTTGACTGAAGAAACTTCCCCATTACTTAATTACTTAGGTTAAACTGACTGGCCTACAGTTTGCGATTTTTTTTTGCCTATCTCCTGTTGTGGGTACGAGTCCAACATTATTAATTTTCCAATACATCGGTATCATTCCTGAATTCAAGGATTTTTTTGAATATTCTAACTAAAACACCCACTATCTATGCTGTTACATCCTTTAATATGATATACTGCAGGCCGAGGATCTGACCCGCCTATAATCCTATCAATGTATTTTATATCTTCCTCCTCATCATCGTACTTCCATCATGATCCTTTGCAGTTGTTTTAACTTTTGGGAAGAAGTTATCTTGCACTGTGAAAACAGAAAGTGTTGGTTTTCTCTCTGCCATTTCTGAGTTTCCCATTATTGCCTCACCATTTTCATGCTCTCAAAGGCCAACATTTACTTTCAGCATTTTTAAACTTTGTGTCTACTCTGAGAAATTTTCTGTCTCATTTCGTAGTTTTCTTCTCATTTTCCTTCATAGCCGTTTTGATACCGTTTTCAGTAGCCGTTTGCTGACAGTTAAAGTGTTTTCCTTTAATACATTAAAAGTTGAACGTGTCGCTGGTTCGACAGCACTCATTCTCTGTCCCGAATGGCCCAGAGGGCAGTTTAGCGTCAACCAAATTTGTGTGGGTTTGAAGTCATATGTAGGTCAGACCAGGTAATGATGGTGTTTTCCGGTACTAAAGGACATTCATGAAACATATGGGTGTTGCCGACAATGAGCAATGGATTCATTACCATCAATAGATTCTTAATTCCAGGTTCATATCGGATTTAAATTCCACCATCTGCTGTGGCGGCATTTGAACCCATGTCCCCTGAACATTTTCTGGATTAGCAGTCAGCGATAATACTACCAAACAAGAACCTTCATGTTCTTGTTGACTTCCTTGTCAGAAATGGATAGCTTTTACATTTCCTCTTCCACTCAGGATTACACTTTATTTGAGGGGTTTGACTATCTCCCTAAATAGTTGCCACTGTTCTTCAAATGTCTTGCACTTTAATCTTTTTTGACAAATCCACTCAGGCGAAGCCCTTCCTTAGGCCAGTAAAATTACCATTATCCAACACTAAACCTCTCCTATGTGACTCTGTCTTCGCTTTTACAGTCTGAATGTGAAACTCCAATATGTATGGTCACTCTTTCTAAGATGATCCTGGACTACAATATGATTATTCATTCCTTCCTCGTTACGTAATACGAAAGCCAGTTCTCTGGTTGGTTCCATTACATGTTAATCAAAGACATAATCCATCAGATATTCGACGAATCGTCCTTTGAGGCTCCCCTTGCCAAATTGATTAATCCAGTCAATTTGCATGCTCACATTCACAAAATCACTCTTGTGCTATTGTCTCAAGCCAGCGTTATTTCCTGATTCAGGCTATTCCCTACTTTGAAAGCAATTTGTCATCGAGTGGGGGCGGGGGTTATTTCTGGGCTGGAAGTGCTCTTACCAATAGGTTTCTTTCAATGTGTTTTATTTCAAACCAGACTGATTTATCAGTTTTGTCCCACGTACTAATATCATTTCTTAATACAACCTTCACATAATCCTTAACCAATACAGGTATCCACCTGCTGTTCCTTCTTGTCTGAATACTGAGTAGCATTGGACATTTAACATCCCAGCCCTGACCTTCATGTAACCATATGTCAGTCATGCCCACCATGCCATACTTATTTATACATGTTTGCGCGATCAGCTCATTCATTTTATTCCAAATACTAGGCACATTTAGTTAAAAAATGTTTAAACAAAAGTTCTATCGATTTATCCTTCTCTTTGAATACTTGTGTGCACAGGCGCTCCATCCTGAGTTATTGATCCCCGATAATAGTGAGCCTATCATTTACTCCAACTTTCAACTCACATTTTTTAAAAATGTTGTGAGTAGTCATTAAAATGACTCTGCATGTTTATTTAACGAACGTTTACTTTCTGCTCATTTTATGACCTGCTGCTTTGATTCCCATCCTCCTGTATCATTATCTTAAATCTACCTGGTCACAGGATGTTGGGGGTCCTCCAGTTAAAGTGAACACTTTCCTTTTTGTACACTTCCCACCTGCAATGAACACCATCCGAATCATTCAAATATCAGAAACCCTCCTCCCAAACTAGCTGTTTGCCACATATTCAACTCGGCGATCTTCCTCTTCCTTGTCTCACTTCCATATGCCCGAGGAGTAATCCCAAGAACATAATCCTGCAGAGTCTGCTTTTAAACTCATTCCTAACTCGCTTAGCTTCCTTTGCAGGACCTTTCAAGCGTTCACTCTTCTTACCTATGTCATTGGCGTCAATGTGAACCACAACCGCTGGCTTTTTACCCTCCCACTTCAATATGCCCTGAGCATGCTCGGAGACATTCTTGACCCTAGCACCGACCACCCTCTTTTTGAAGAAATCATAGAATCATAGAATCCTTATGGTGGGAAAACAGGCCATTTAAACCAGCACGTTCACGTTGCCCCTTTGAAGATTATACCTTTCCGACCCATTCCTCTATTCTGTTACTCTACATTTACCCCTGACTAATGCATCTAAGTGGCATATCACTAACGACTATTGGCAAAAAAACAAACAACCCAGACCCATTCCTCTACATTATGCTGAATCAGCTTTTTCACAAGAGATACTGACAGAACTACTAAGCATTTCCAGCAACTTCTGGTTTTGTCACCGATGGTGATTGCATATTGATAAAAACGTATGCAACACAGAATTGAAAAAAAAAAGCTGAATTTAAACTCTCAAAAGAAAACTAAATATTTAGTCGTTCAATGATCCCAGTAAAGGTTCACTAGTTTACTGCTGTTCGGTCAATGAACATCATTTGTTCACTTTCCGAATCCATGAATAAAGTAGGTTTTTACATCTCTTTTTGATATGAAAAAGCTTGGAAACGTTGCACATTTGTTTTTTTTTTCATATGGGAATGTGATAACATCTCATTCTTTCATCTCAGTCCAAGTACAGAGAATTATTCATAAAACACACACACATAAACACATATACACGCACATGCATACACACATGGACACATACACATGCAAACACACAACACACACACACAGACACACACATACACATACACTCAATGTAATTCTTTGTCGAAGAATACCAGTAACAATGTAAGTAATTGGAATGATAACTGGTAAGAAGGATTTAGTAAAGGAAGGGTGAGAGAAAATGGGGCTTTTTGGAATCGAAAAAGACTATTATGTGAACTTACTAAGTTGATCAAATTTATGGAAACCAATGCAAGGCAAATAAAAGTTATTGTTATGAATGTATAGAGATATATGTTACATTTAAGAGACACCGGAAGCTGACACAAAGTGTTCTGAAATAAGTTAAATTAAACATTTGACAGTGAAATCAATTGCTGAGTTGTCACGATACGAAAATCAATTCAAATTCTGCTAGTTTAAATTTTATTCCAGCACACTGAAATCAAATTGAGTTTGAAATACTTGATAACTTCAAAATCAATTAAATTGGTTCGATGTTTAGAGGTATAAAACTGGATATTTTGAACATTTATGGGGAGAACTGCCAAGGACATCCAGAAAGATAGACTGCGAGTTGAAGGTCTTTCGGAAAAGTACCTGTCCATAAGAGGTTTCCACAGCACAACATCGATTCCAACCGAGAGAAAACTCTACAGAGGAAAGTCTATAAAGGAGAATCGACAAAGCTGACCGGTTTTGAAACGTGATATTTTTTTATAAACTTTTATTTTTTTTTGTTTTAGCGGGCCAGTATTGTAGAGTGGGAGATCAAAGATACGTTTAACCGAAGGGAGTTCGGTATAGTTGTTTGTTTTATTATTCTCTGTTGGACTTAAATTAAAAAAAACTGTTAGTTTTACTTTAAATTGTGACCTCTGTAACTCGATTTTTGCGTCTTGAAATTGAACAGATTATGGCATGAGGCGTGTGGCTGGTTTAAATTAGGAGAGGGGTTAACCCTGTGTCGGAACACCTTGAGGGCTTTCGTCCATGATATGAACAGGTTTAGACAGATCCAGTCTGTGATTTGAGCATATTTGAATTTAAATGAAAAGAAAACAAAGTATATTTAAACATTTGCACATTCGTGTCTGAGATCTTTAAGTAAAACGTCACTGAGACAACTTGTTTAATTCCGATGACTTGTGCTTGTTTAAATTAAAAGTGAGAGAAATGGCTGTTTAAAAAAATTTAAGAGCGAATTGAAGATGATTCTCAAACTGGCCACGAAATCTTTGAAGGAAAGATAAAGGCCAAACTTTTAGAATTAACAAGGAGTTAGATTTGGATTTAATCAAGGACAAAAGTAAAGCTGAAATTATCCGGGAATGTCTCACATACTAAGATATGTGAGGAACACAGAACAGTGCAGTAGAGTGAGAAAACAAAACTTCAATTACAATTGTGGAAAATGCAGTTTAAAGGTAAGCAAAGGGAGATAAAAAGAGAAGAAACAGAAAGCAAGACAGAACGGAGAGAGAGAAAAAGAGAGAAGGTGAAGGTGCTTATCTGAGCAAAAAGAGAGATAATTTGAACTTGTGAAGTTGCGATTTAGTCAGCAAAGCCACATTAAAAAGATGGAGATTAAAAGAGACGATAGTGTTATATGCAACTATGTCAATACACTGCAACATTTTAATGAGAAAAATGTCGATGCCTTCTTTATCTCATTTGAAAAATTGTCTAGGCATTTGGAGTGGTCCAAGGATTTATGGGCAATGCTAGTTCGGACGAAAGTGGTAGGCAGGGCGAGTGAGGTATTTTCTCCGCTGTCAGATGAGGGGTCACGAGATTCTCAAGACGTAAAACAAGCTCTTTTAAGTGTTCACGAATTGGGAGCAGAATCAGACAGACAGCAATACAGAAACATAAATAAGTAATCAGGTCAGACTTTAAATTGAGTCTGAAATAATTAAACATAGACATTTTGAGATGTGGATGCTTGGTGCAGAGATGGATATGACCTATGGGGCTCTAATGAAGATTACTCTGCTAAAGGAATTGAAAAACTCACTTCCAGAGACGATAAGAATTCACGTAGAGAAACAGAAAGTTCAGAAATTGAGAAGGGCAGTAGAATTATCAGATGAATACATGTTGCTGCATAAGACAAGTTTCCAACCAGAATTTTGTCCTGTGAAGGATCTCGTTTAGTAGATGTGGAGATTCTACACTGTAAAATAAACAGTAGTGAATAAGAGTTTACCACAGGTTTAAAAAGATGCCCAAGAGGATATAAACGAGGGGAAAGGCCTCAGGTGATTTCGCTGTAATAGAATGGGACACAGAAAACAACAGTAACGGTGGTTTCAGAAGGGCATTTGGAAAAAAATGTTTCCACTGCCATAAGGAGGGATATGTATGGTCACAGTGCTGATGGTTAAGAAAGGGAATGTGGGAAAAGATGTGGAAAAAGAAGGTAAGCCAGTGGCATTAGTGAAAATCTTAAAGGAAACCCCAACAAGAACCGAAGAGCTGCAGGAAAATGCCCAGGCTCGTCACAGGCTGGGTATGGAGTTAATACCTGATCTCTATGAAGAATTCGTCTCTGTGAGTAAAATTTACTCAGAAACAACAGGGAGAATGAGTCATAATTTTGAGAGATACAGGATCTAAGCAATTTCTGATAGTAAGAGATGAGCAAATTTGCAGTATTTCTGATCTGTTAACCGAGAGTGTCGTAATTTGTGGGATAGATGGACAGAAATTTAGCTTTCCTCTCCATAAGATCAGGTTGGAGTGCCTACTCAAGTCCGGGGAGTTAACCGTGGGAGTGACTGACAGAGGTGAGTTCCAGGAATCCAGTTTGTTTTTGAGAATGATTTAGCAGGGTCCAAGTTGGGAGCCATACGCCTAGTTGTGGAGAAGCCCAAGAAGACCACGAAATTGAGGAGTTAAAACGGAAATATACTGGTATTTTGCCAGACTTTACATTAACCAGATCCCGCTATCATAAGTCACAGCACGAAGCACAAAATAAAGACAAGATGAAGGAGTTAACGTTCAGTAAGCTGACACCCTGTTTGACGTAATGGTGCAGGGAATACATGACCAAACAGAGTGTCAGACAGAGGTGTTTAGTTCTGAAAAGGCATTTGCAACAGACAGGCAAGATGATAAAATATATATAGGTGGATGCATACTCTGAAAGTGAGGCAGAGATATTCCTGAGGATTATTATCAGAAATATAGAATCCTAAGACAGAAATGGAGACTTCTCCGGGTTAGTGCAGAGGAGTAGTGAGCTGAAGTGCACCAGATTGTGTTGCCGGTAGCATAGAGACAGGAAGTGTTACGGGTAGCACTTGAACTACCTGTGGGAGGTCATCGAGGGTACAGAAGACTCAGGCTAAGGGACAAAAACATTTTTATTGGCCTGGACTTCAAAGATATATGTTTAACTTCTGCCATACGTGTCATACATGCCAAATAGTAGGTAGGCCACAGGCAGTAATGAAACTAACACCTTTGTCGCTAACTGCCACATTCAGAATTCCCTTCATGTGGCTTATAAATGAATGTTCACTACGAAAAAGTAGAGGAGAGAAAGAATTGGAGAAACAGGTGCGAGTTTCTGCCCAACAGAGTGAGGAATAAATTCCAAATGTTGTGGATTTTCATGTGCCTGAAAACATGTTAAATATGTAGAAGTCCTTGAGCAGTGGGATTGGTCCATAAACAATCTGCCTCAGGAGCATAGAATGAAGTTGAACAGTTTGTTATTGCAATATGAGGACATATGTAAGAATTCTACTGGGGGTACTAATGCCATTGTACCTGAAGTAGACATATGGAACACAATTCCGATAAATCACCACTCCTATCGGCTAAATTCACTCAAAGGCAGACAGGTCCAGAAGGAGGTGGAGGCCATGCTCAATGAGGACATCATCGAACCAAGCCAGATCTAGTGGAGCTCGCCAATCATCTTCGTTCGCAAACCAGGTGGGACCCAATGATTTTGGTTGGATTATTGGAAGGTCAACGCCTGATTAATAAACTGTGCAGTCCGTTTGGGTGATGCAGTGATCTTTACTAAGTCCTGGAAAGATCACTTTGTACAGTTGGCAGAGCTCTTTGAATGAATCTGAGAAGCAAAACTGGTGATAAAATTAAGCAAAACTGAATTTGCGAAAGCAGATGTGATGCTCTTGGGACAAAACATCGGTCATGGAATGTTGACCCCATGGAACGCAAAGACAATAGTTACCCACGTATTTCCGCGAACAACCTTGAAGAAAAAGGTTCTTCGCAACTTCGGAGTCAACGGATTCTATTGGAAGTTTGCTCGAACCGTCAGCAGTGTAGTTGCAACATTAACCGACTTGCTGAAGAAGAACACAAAGTTTTGGTGAAGAAAACAATGCCAGGAGGCATTCGACCATTAAAAAAGAAATATTGACCACCAAATCAGTTTTAGAATACACCAAACGGTTCAAAATCTTTCAACGTTGCCACCGACGATCGTGACATAGGAATTGGAGCGATACTGCTGCAGGACGATGAGATAGGATTGTACTTTTCAAAGAAACTCAACATCCACCAGAGAAAATATTCCGTGATTGAGAAAGAACTGTTGAGTTTGGTACTAGCCTTATAACATTTTAATGTGTACTCACAAACAGCGTGTTGGAGATGGTTGTGTACTCGGAACCCAATCTGTGTACATTATTTGAATGCTTTAAAGTCTATGTCATTGGAGTCTTATGTTACAGACTTTTAATTTAAAAAATGGATGTGTAGCGTGTCGGAAGCATATAATCGAAGATATGTTCTCACAGAATTAACTAATGATGTTTAGATGAAATATGTATTTATCCAATGTTAAATATGGGTATATGGGAACAAGTTTAGGTGAACTTAGATTTACGTTATCTGTATATTATGATAATATGTTTAAAGATTAGAAAACCAAATGTGACCTTGTTTTAATTATGATGGTTCTTTTTTGAGAGAAGGTGTTATGAATGTGTAAAGGGTACTGTACCTTTAAGAGAATTGAAGGATTTACAAGCACAGTGATATTTGGAAAAATTACAATGTATCATGTGGTCCAACAGCTGGAAATACCTGGGATGCTGTGAGACGAAAAATATGTCACAAGAAACTAAACAATAATCGAGGTTAAATTTTGCATTTGGCAATATTAAATAGAAAATGAAATGATCCGATGCTTTGGGGTATAAACCTGAAAAAAAAAGATCAGTTGGGGGAGAACTGCCACGCCACTACCATTTGCAGACTGCCCGGAGAATAGCTCTCCGAATGTACCTTTATTTATCAATGACCTGTGAAACAGAAACTCTAAGGAGAATAAAAGAAGACAGAGGAGGATAGAAAGAGAAGATTCAACAGCTGGCTGTTTCTGATATTTGAGTTTTTTGGTGCATCTTAATTGGGTGTTGGGAGGGTTGTTATCGGACCAGTGTTGGACAAGAGAAAGTAAAAGATAGGTCAGAAAAAGGAGTTGCAAATAAGTTTTCGTTAATTATTCTCTGTTAGAATTTTGACTATCCTGAATCAGTCATTACATTTCAAAATGCTTGAAAATCATATGCCTCATAATCCCTTCCAACAACATACCCACCATAAACGGCAGGTCACTGGCTTTTCCTTATTGCCCTTCATGAATCATTTAAGTAGTGACACCACGCTAGCCAACCTCCAGTCTTCCGGCACTTTACCTCTGGCTAGTGATGACAGCAAGGGGCCCAACAATCTCTTCCCTAGCTTCCCACAGAGTCTGAGCGTGCATCCAATAAACTCCAAGACTTTTTCCTCCCTTTGCATGTTTTATGACCGCCAGCAGCTCCTCTGTAATACAGACACATTCCAAGACGTCACTACCTATTTCACAAGTTCTCTAACTTCCATATCCTCGTGCACAGTAAATAGCGATACAAAATATTTGTTCAGGACATCCCCCATTCCTGTGGTTCTGCATATGGGCAGCCTTGCTGATCTTGAAAGATGTCCTATTCTCTCCACAGTTACTCTTTTGTCCTTGACGCATTTGTAGAATTCCTTTGGATTATCCTTAACTCTATTTGCCAAAACTATCACATGTCCCGTTTTTATGCTCCCAATTTCCCTCTTAACTACACACTTGTTGCATTCAGACTCTTCTAGTGATTACCGTTAAATCAAGAATTAACAGGTAAATGATGACCATTTCGATTGTTGGAAAGATCCATCCGGTTCACTGACACCCTTTAAGGAAACAAACTGCCATCCTGACCTCGTCTGGCTTACAAGGGGCACCAGATCCACAACAATGTGGCTGACTGTTAACTGCCTTCTGGGCAATTAGGAATGCTTGCCTCGCCAGGGACGACTTCATCCCATGTATGAAATAAGGGAAAAAAAACTCAATTCCTGACACACGCTTCCCTTTTATCCATGACCAAAACATCAGCTTCTTCAATCCTATAGCATTCCTTAATCGTACCAGCGTTACCATTCACCCTAACAGGAACATAATGTCTCTATCCTCCTGACATCTCATTGTTGAAGGCTGCCCACTTCCGAACTGACCCCCTTCTCTGCGAATATCTGTCCCAATCGACTTTGGCAAATTCTTGATTAATATCATCAACATTGGCTTTTCAGCAATTTAGAATTTTAAGTTTTAGATCTGGTTCATCCTTTTCCATCACTATTTTGAAACTAATAGAATTATGATGACTTCTCATAAAGTGCTCCCCATTACCTTACTTCCAAATGGTAAGGTGACGTTCAGCTCCTTCCCTGAGATAGAGAGCATTGGTCAAGCAGCTGAAGCGTTGTAACTTGGACTGGCGTCTGCAGAGTCTTAAACGCATTGGGTTGAACCTAACAATAATTTGTCTCAGTGACATTTTTATTGGGTGAGACAGAGGGATTGTCTGTATGAGACTGTGCTACTTTACTGGTGCTATCTTATGGAACTCACCTCATTAACTACGCACCCCACCTCATGATGTTCCTCTCATTCAATACTAGCCAGATTCTCCCACCCATCATGACTGGAGGTACTCAACATCGCACAGATGCCCCTGGATATTCTGTGATACCTGGCACTTTGATATCTTTCAAAGGCCAATGGGCACACGGTTGAGCTTTCCCAGTTCAGAGCTGCCCCGCACATTTTACCCCGGGCATGGCAGATAAGGGGCAATTACACCACGTTTTGTCGACAAGGACAGGGAGGTTCGGTGGAAAGGCCAGCACAGAGGGAGACCATTCTCTTCCCAGAGGGGGCCACACCACCAGACTCTCCGAGCATTGTCTGGGCTCACGACCAGCTCAGTGCAGTATCTGCGGTCTGAAGAAATGTCCAGCAATATAGGTCAAGATCAATAACCTTCCCAGCTATGTCAGGATAAGGGTCGCCGTATTCTCTTTGCTCCCTCACACTCACTGCATATCTGTTATAGCACCGACACACAAACAAGGGTCATGCTCCACCAGTCTCACTGCTGCAAGCAATACCTTTCTTCGCTCTCTCTTTCCCCTCCACTGTGACTCTCATTCCTAACATTGTTTGGATACAACACTATGGACTTACTCCCTCTGGACAAATCACCATCTCCACACCACCACCCACATCAGCACAAACAGCAGAGACCTCCACTCCCACCATGAATTTCTCGCATTCCAAGAGAAACAGCCTGGAATAGGACGGAAAGGGACAAGCCGGGTGGTGGAGTGCCCGATGTCCATCTCTCCACCACCACCCGTACCTGTGTGTCTGTATTTAACTCTGTGAGTATCTATATGTAAGTGAACGTCTGACCGTCTCTGTAGTGCTGAAAATGAAACAATCTCTCCCTCAGCTTGCCTCCCGACCCAACTGCTTTAACAGCAGCAGAGAGTGACATCACGTGAGGATTCAGACTGGGAGGGAGAGAGAGTGAGAGAGCTCATAGCACGATCCAAACTGACAGCACCATCAACACACACATACACACACACATAGACACACAGACGCACGCAGACTTGCACACACAATACTGGTAGGTGGAATATTGCAAATACACTTGTGCCTGTCAGAATTGAACGTTCACGTCTGAGTCAACCATTTTGTCAGGGGATGAGATGAATTAATTTCTCACTGTGTGACTGGCAATGCTTAAAACGTATGTGAGAAAGTATTGAAAAGTCCTGAAAAAGGCCCAGTAGTGATGCTAATGACGCAGGAACAACATTGCTTAGTAACAGACAAAATTACTCTATGCTTTCACAGATATTATTGGAAAAATCAAACGGCCATGCAAATTTGAGAGATTCACATCAAAGGATTTGTTATCTTCTGAGAGACTAAAAAACTGTGCTATTGATGCAGTGGTGTGGGGAGGCCAGCAGAGGGTAGTATTGTAAGAATCTGATCACAAAACTCAGAGGTAAGCACTGCTGCCTCACAGCACCAGGCACCCGGCTCGATTCCACCCTCGGGCGATAGACTGTGTGGAGTTTCACGTTCTCCCCATGTCTGCATGGCTTTCCACTGGATTCTCGTATTTCCACCCACAGTACGAAGGTGTGGATGTTCGGTGAATTGGCCATGCTAAATTGTCCAGAGTGCCAAGGGATGTGTAGGTTAGGGGCATTAGTCATGAGTAAACGTAGGATAGTATTTTAACGGGTCTGGGTGGGCTATTCTTCGAAGGGTTAGTGTGGATGTGTTGGGTCGAAGGGCCTGTTTCCACACTGTAGGAATTCTATGAACTCTGCGAACAGCAGGGACAGAGGGAGACAGAGGAGGAGGTAGACTTTGATCCCAATTTCAATATATTTACTTCAAAAGCAACTTTGCACAGAGATGCAGACAGAGGTACACACAAACTGAGATACTGACACTAACACACATAACATTTGCACACAGAGATACGCACATAGATATGGAAGTTTACACACAAACGCACGAACATAACCCCACATACAGGCACACACTGTCTTTAATAGAGATATATACTTTTTATTAATAAGTTATCAATAGTCAGTTGGAGAAGGCAGGAGAATGGGGTTGAGAAATATTTTTGCCGTGATCAAATATCATGGCAGACAAAAATGGGCTGAATGGCCTAATTCAGCTCCAGGGTTCATTGCTTATATGATCTTGTGGTGCCTGGAATTGACTTGCCACAACGCCAGTGAAGGCCGAATTTAGAAAGTATTTGATTTAGGAAAATTAATGAGAAAGTGAACAGGCTTGAGGGGCTAAGTGATCGATATCTGCTTCTATTTGTCGACTCATTTTATATCAAAAGAATCGTGATTGGTTTGAGGGGAACACATTTTGAGAATTAGGACCTTCCCATTTCTGACTGAGACAGGGATGTTCTTCCTGTTTAGTGTTGTGTAATCTGTGATGTTCTCGTGCCGAAATAGGAAGGTTCAGTTCCATTGATCTTTGACATACAAGAGAATCCATGTTTATTGGGAGCAGGCAGGAAGGGGATGTTTAGGTTCATTCACATCGAAATGCACATTCTGAATGTGCAGCAGGCGCGAGGGGCTGAATGGCCAGCTGCTGCCACTAACTCATATGTTGTTCTCTCAACCATTCAGTAATATTACAGCGATAAATAAAGATTCCATTCAGCCTGTCAATATCGTTATAATGAGACAGGTGGAGACATTCCGCCCTCTAAGGATTTATACAGGAATAGATTGAAGTCATTCAGCCCGTTACGTACATTACACGGTGTTGGATGAGGCCACCTACCTTTCTAGCCTGATGCCCAGCAACAAGGGAAACCTGGTAAACTATCAGGGAATAAGCATTCAGGATAAATGCTTATATTCAGGTTGAAATGTTGTAATTTGGTGGATTGCCTCAGGAATCAGTGTGACATTATCAACAATTTACAATCTATACCAATGATTTGGATGAGGTGACTGATTGGATTGGAGCCCAATTATTTCATTTACCAAGACAGTCATTTCACAGCATATAGAGACTCTGCATTGGGATACCGACTGGGGATGTTTGTGAGCAAACTTTGGCAGAAAGAAAGTATAACAAGGGCTCAGGGAAGTCAGTGCTCTATTGAACAGATAAAATAACAGCAACCTGCTTAAATGGAGAGAACATCGCAGAACACATTGATATGGAGGGATGTGTGTGTCTCGGTACATGAGCCATATAAACCGAGTCAGCAGATTCAGCAAGGGATTAGGGAAGTGTGTTGAACGATGCTGTTTCATGCAAAGGCTATCGGGTATATTCACCAGGATGTTTTACCGCATCTGTACATGACAATGCTGAGACTACATTGAATGTATTGTATGTAGTAATAAACCCTGAAATTGAAAGAAAAAATATGCAATTGTTTTAGGGGCTTTTCGCAGATGCTTTACTTTACTTCTTGTGAAAAGGAAGGCCTGATAGAATCATAGTGTCGTAGAGCACGGAAACAGACCCTTCAGTCCAGCTCATTTGCACCAACCAGATATTCCAATCTGATATGAAACCATTTGCAAACATCAGACCCATAACTCTCTCAATCCTTCTTATTCAGATACCCGTCCATTGCCTCTTAAAAGTTGTAATTGTACCAGCCTCCACCACTTTCGCTGACAGCTCGCTCCATACACGCACTACCCTCTGTGTGATAAAGATACCACTCAGGTATCTTTTTAATTTTCCCCTCTCACTTTAAATCTGTTCCCTCTGGCTTGGACTTCTCCTGCCCTGAAATAAACTCAGCTGATCCCGCCCCATGCCCCTCATGGCCTCTACAAGGTCAGAGTACTTCAGGCCTGAAAATGAGAGTTGTTCATACTGAACCTGAAAAGACCCTGAGGAGAGTGTATTGGGACGTAGCTGAGGATTAGAGAATAAAACTAAGGATTTACTTTTAGTAACCAACATACTCATTTTAACACAGGTACTATGAAGACTTTAATATATTGTACAAAAATTATTCAGACACATATAAATATACCTTCACATTATAAATTACAAATCATTCCTAAATAGAGCAGGTAACAGGGATAGAGTAATTCAATCAGGAGAATGTTCAACCAGACCTTAACTCATCTAGGTTGGTGTTGGGGTCAAATCATTGCATGTTTCAGATCAGACTGGGAGCAAATGAAATATGTCGTAGAAGCAACGGCCATTGCTCAGTCTCTACTTGTACTTCTCTACAGGAACATATGAGAGCTGAAAACCAATCAGCCATGTTTAGCACGCTTTGAGGGTTCCTGTTGAGGATTCATTAGAATCTCTCCACTGCCTGTAGCAAAGCGAATTCAGCCAAATCCAACTGTTCCAGTAGAAACCCCAGTGCTTGCAGCTTCTGTGAGGCAGAATCACTTCAGTGGCAGAATAACACTTGAAACAATCTCAATTTTGCTTTTGTCATGAAATTAACTGTTATTTGGACAAAGTTCTTTCGAATTAATATTCTGTAGACTTTTATTTCAGGTGTGTGTGTGTGTGTGTGTGTGTGTGTGTGTGTGTGTGTGTGTGTGTGTGTGTGTGTGTGTGTGTGTGTGTGTGTGTGTGTGTGTGTGTGTGTGTGTGTGTATGGGCGTGTGTCTTTGTGTGCATATTTCTGAGTCTCAGATTCATAGACAAATAGATGTTGATGTACTTATTGTCAATATTCAAACTCTATATCATTTATGAATCCATTGTATTTCGACTAACTTTGCTTTGGTTTTAGATTAGTTATTTTTACAAATTTAACAACCCTGTCTGACTTGTTCCGAACACTGAACCTGACCCAGTCTGAGATGGATATAATTCACACACTTAGTTACACTGACAATTTGTCGTGACGTCTGGAGGAGAGGGAAAAGAAAAAGAGACAATGACTCTCTCTGTCCTCGGTAGGAACAGGGATAAGGAGAAATTCTCAAAAGGCCATTTGATTTGGAATTGCACCTCCCCACAGGTTTGTGGGACCTGTGTTCTTGCATTTACTCAAAGCTGTGTTAGTTAAATACTTCATGGGAAAGTGACTCAAGGATAATGAACTGCAGATCGGAGCGTGGGGCTGAGACCACAATCTGATCAGCCACAACCTGAGTGCCTGGCGGGGCAGGGACCGACTGCAGTTCCTTAGCCCAACTATGCCCCATTCTATTCAGTCCCTCAATCGGCTACTCACGAGCATTTGGTGTTCTATGACCTGGTGCACAGAAACGGAGGAGACCATTCAGGCCCTGAATACAGTCAAATATGGTTTGGTGTGGATTGGAAAACGTTCTTGGGAAAAGAGTGGGCGATACTGTTAAACAGTCCCCTCCTCTCTCTTTACAGAAGTTTGCTTGTCTCTATTTATTAATCATGTTATTGGCCCCGATTCACAGTGATTACAGCCTCAATACTGTACCCAGATATTGCTCACAATATCCTCTGGTCTCTTTGATTACAGCATTCCTTCACAGAACATAACAACGATGAAACTTCCAAAAACAGAATGCAAGAACATAAGAAGCAGGAGTAGGTTATTCAGCTCCTACAGCCTGCTTTTCGCTTCAACAGGATCATGGCTGATCTGATGTTGGTCCCACCTCCCGCTGGGCCTGCCGTGTCAAACATCCATCCGTCCCTGTGTTCCAACTATTTCAATGATCTATCTCCCCAACCTCTCTGGGATAGAGAAATCCCGATGGTCACTCCCCTCTGTGAGAAAGAAACACACTACACACATACACTGTGACTTTTTGGCATCAATATAATATATTAACACCAGGTAAGCTTGACTGGCCCAGATAACAAGGTTGTATTTGACTGATGATGGTATCAAGGAACCTGAAGTAAATGGAACATAATGGAGATTAGGAGAAATCTCCCATTGTTTTTGTTTTGAGTGGGAGCAACAGCGAAGGTAAGGCGAACCAGGAAGGGAGATAAATAGAATTACTTACCAGTAGTGGCCAGTGATGTTTTTCTTCCACAGTGGAAGCGGGAGCAGTGGACGAAGTGACGTGGACCAGAGGGGCTGCCGGGAAGGAAAGGAAGTGACCATAAATATTCGCAAGGCCCTGTGGGCCAGAACGGAAGTGGGCAGAATAGAAAAGCGCTAGTGGTAGGAGACTCGATTGTTAGGGGAATTGACAGGAGATTTTGTGGTCAGGATCGGGATTCCCGAAAGGCATGTTGCCTCCCTGCTTCCAGGGTCCGGCACGTCTCTGATCAGATGTATAAGATTCTGAAAGGAAAGGGCAAACAGCCAGACATTGTTTTAAATATTGGCACCAATGATATAGCCAGGAAAAGGATTGAGGAGATAAAAAGTGATTTCAGGGAGTTAGCGTGGAAGACGCAGAGCAGGACAAACAGAATAGTGTTCTCAGGTTTTCTACCAGTGCCATGAGATAGCGAGGCGAGGAACAGGGAGCGGGCGCAGCTTAACACATGGCTGCGCAGCTGGTGTAGGAGGGAGGGCATCAGATATGTAGATAATTGGGATGCTTTCTAGGGAAGGTGTGACCTGTACATGAAGGATGAGCTCCACCTGAACTGGAAGGGGACCAACGTCCTGTGTGGATGGTTAGCTCGAGTGGTTCAGGAGGGTTTAAATTGTATGGCAGTGGTGTAGGAACTTGACTATATGCCGGTGGTGAGAGTTTATGGAGATGAGGCAATAGCAAGAGGTAGCGCAGCCAGTGGGAAGAAATTTCCTGGGCAAGAACCAAGGGATCAGTTCAAGTGTGTTTGCTGAAATGCAAGGGGTATCGGGAATATAAGTGCTGAGCTTAGAGCATGGATCAGTTCCTGGTATATGATGTTGTGGCCATAATAGAGGCGTGGGTTTCTCAGAGGCAGGAATGGTTGCTAGATATTACAGGGTTTAGAACATTTTTTAAAAATATGGAGGGGCAAAGAGGACGGGGTGTAACACTGCTAATCAGAGAGGGAATCATAGCTACAGAGGTTACCATTGTCATGGAGGGTCTGTCTACTGAGTCAATATGGGTGGAAATTAGGAATAGCAAGGGAGCAGGCACCTCACTAGGGGTATACTACAGGCCCGCCAATAGCAAAAGGGAGATTGAGTAAAACAGAGGTTGACAGATTTTGGAAGAGTGTGAATGTATTGGGTTGTTGTAATGGGTGACTTTAACTTTCCCAATATTGTTTGGAACCTCCTTCGAGCAGATGTTTCGGAAGGAGCTGTTTTTGTAAGGTGTGTTCAGGAGGTTTTCCTAACTCAGTACGTTGACAGGCCGACGAGGGGAGAGGTAGCATGTGGAGTTCAACCTGGATAAATGTGAGGTGATGCATTTTGGAAGGTCAACCTTGAAAGTTGAATACAGAATTAAAGACAAGATTCTTGGCAGTGTGGAGGGACAGCGGGATCTTGGTGTGCAGGTACATCGTTCCCTTAAAATTGCCACCCAAGTGGACAGGATTGTTAACAAAGCATATGGTGTTTTGGCTTTCATTAACAGGGGGATTGAGTTTAAGAGCCGTGAGATCTTGTTGCAGCTCTATAAAATTTTGGTGAGACCGCACTTGGAATATTGTGTCCAGTTCCGGCAGCCCTATTATAGGTAAGATATGGATGCTTTGGAGAGAGTTCAGAGGAGGTTTACCAGGATAATGCATGGAATGGAGAGCTTATTTAACGAAGAGAGGTTGACTGAGCTCGGACTTTTTTCATTGGAAAAAAGAAGGAAGAGAGGGGACCTAATTGAGGTTTCCAAGATAATGAGAGGCATAGATAGAGTTGATAGCCAGAGACTTTTTCCCAGGGCAGAAATTATTAACACGAGGGATCATGGTTTTAAGCTGTTTGGTGGAAAGTATACAGGCGATGTCAGAGGCGAGTTCTTTACACAGACACTTGTGAGAGCATGGAATGCGTTGCCAGCATAAGTTGTGGAAGCGAGACCATTGGGGATATTTACCAGACTGCTGTACATGCATCTGGTCTCAGGTATTTGAGGGTTCGTACATTAGATTTACCTTACATGAGGATCAATCTTCGGCACAACATCGTGGGCTGAATGGCCTGTTTTGTGCTGTACTGTCCTGTGCTATACGTTCTATGTTCTATGGTTGTAGTGATTCAACACAAAGAAGATGGCTGTGGTTCTTGGACATCCACCACCTCAGTCCCTAACATTTCTGCGGGAGATCCACAGCACAACCATCCTCAGTCACTCCTCAATATCTTTCCCCCCATCATAAGCTCAGAATTGTGAAAGGTCAATGAAAATCACACAATATTCAAAATAATGTGTCCTGCCTCAGCTCCTGTAGCAGTCT
The DNA here is from genome assembly GCF_020745735.1 of Hemiscyllium ocellatum. Classification (NCBI taxonomy): domain Eukaryota; kingdom Metazoa; phylum Chordata; class Chondrichthyes; order Orectolobiformes; family Hemiscylliidae; genus Hemiscyllium; species Hemiscyllium ocellatum. The sequence continues at coordinate 18,474,161 of NC_083408.1, forward strand.
GTATCCATGTGCAGAAAGACCCGGGCAGCATTCCGGCTTTTGCTATTAAAATGTCGGTAACATTCATGTAACAGTACTGCGGGGAACTGTGCAATACCACAGTAAATGGAAGAGTTCATTCAGCACCTCAAGCTCACTTCACAGGAATGTAAGGAGCTCATTCAGCCCATCAACACTATTGGATAAGAATAGGGATAGCCCATTCAATTCCCCCTGCCTGTTACACAGGAAGAGAAGGAGCCCAGTCAAACACATTGAGCTGTAAACAGGACCAGGGATTGTCCAATCAGGCCCTTGAGCTTCTCACTGACACCAGGAGAAGGCCATTGAGCCCCTCAAGCCCCTTGTACAGAAATAGGAGGATGTTATCGACGCCCCAACGTGACAAACCAATGAAGAGGAGAGACTGCGCGGATAGGTTGCTCCCTGACGTTCCTCCTGGCTCCATTGCTGATGGTTCACAATTGATACATCAACGTGGTTTGCTGACAGTGAAGAGGGAAGACAAATGCTTCATGTGAAGTCTCAAAGAAGCATCTTCCATCTATGAGAAGGTAGACTTGTGTTCTCTATGGAGGGCACAAGCTATTGCGAATGGCTAACTTTTTCAGATTACGGCTTGTAGTTGCTGATAGATTTGTGAAAAATGTGACGCTCAGTGCAGGGTCATACACCAACTCCACATTAAAGTGGTGAGAGTGCTGTCAGAGCCTGAAGCTCTCTCTCAACAACTGGGGAGCTCCACAGAGCTACATAAACTACTAAGAAGCACGCATAATGGGGAAAATGCAATTTCTCATGCCACCCATGTCTTTCAATGCGAAGAAAGTGTATTCTTCCATGATCTTCAGGTTTCAACGCAGTCAACTCTTATTCTCTCACCATGCAACAAATTAAACATCCATCATTTCACACCCTCTTCATGTTATCATTATCCCAGATTATTGTGATAAAATAGCTTTGCACTGCCTCTGTGACAAGGATTTCTAAAGGTGAGAGTGTCAGTCCACAACAGACCAAATGCTGCGAAAACAACACTCAATAACTCCTACACATGATTCATTTTGTACTGAAGGCTGCCATTTCATTTTTTCTCCTGATTAATGGGTGCCCTGCATGAAACCTGTTCGTGATGGCCAAGGACATCCAGGTCCTTTTTGCCAAAAGTACATCCCAACCTCCCACCTTTTAATAATTACAACTTGTAAAGGACTGTATGAGTTGTTCACGTTCAAATCACTTTTTTGTGTTACAAATAGTGGTGTTCGAAGCATTGATGCATGTGATATCCAACCAGTCGTGGCGTTCTCTCCAAAGGAGGACCCTAGTCTCTGTGTTCAATCCATCATACAATTCTCAGTCCATGTAGGACATCTTCCCCTTATCCAAGGACTGTAACTTTTTTCACTCACCTGTGCGCAACCGTGTCAACCTTCTTCTGAAAATCCAAATACACCATTCACCCTAGTTCTCACTCGTCGATGTCATAACCAACATCGTCCATAAACTCCAGTACGTATTTCAAAGATAGTTTTCCTATCCTGAATGTAGGTTGACGCTGTTCAATATATCATTGTTCTCCAATGATCTATTTATCATTAATTATAAAAGATGCTTATAGTTTCCTCACTCATGACATAATCATATCCCCCAGTTGATTTACTGTTTTCACCCTCCGTCCTGTTGCATATATGTATTGTCGTAATAGCCGCTTTCCAGTCTGCAGTACCCTTAACAGAATCTAAAGAGCTTTGACCACCCTCATATAATTAAAGAAAAGGCAGGAGAGAAGGATGCTATTGACCCATTCTGTCTGCACCAGCTCTGAAATGAGTTAACAAGCAATCTCAATTCGCCTCTAAATACACGACTCATCTGTTCCAGCAGCTTACCAACCTTCAACACAATGAATATTTCAACTTTACTACTTCTAAATTTCCTGAATTTCCTCGCTTTCGCGTCACCCTATTCTCTAATATTTCTAAAACTATTTTCTGTTGCTTCTTCTGTTTGGGCAGAACAAATGTATTTTCCTCACCAGACGGAGATGGCTTCTGACACCTCGTGAATACGTGAGAGGATTGGACTCTGTCATAATGGATAGGTTCTCCATTCCTGCCTGGCAAGTTCCTGAATCAAAATGGTTGATGGGCAATTTGAGTGCAGTCCTCTCCCTGGTGGGAGACTGCACAGCTCTGTGACCTACTCATTGTTGAAATAATCTGGCTTCGCTCTTTGCATCTGGGAAAGATATATCATTGGGAAGTAGTTATAGAAATCTCAGAAAGGATAGTGCAGTGCCCTGCTCCTCCCTGCACAGTCTCCGCAGACCTATGTACGCTGGAAAATATATCCCCATACCTTGCACAGAGTAGGCAAACCAGGCCCTCTAGTCTCCCTGAATTAATGCAGTAGCTGTCAACAAAAATTCAACAAAATCAACCAGTGAACCTAAACTGACTTTCTAATGTCAGGAGAAAGTCAATATTTCATCTATGGCACACTCACTCAGGGTAGAAGATGCCTACCTTTCCTCTGTTTCGATTCTTGGCTGATAAACTGTTACTTTTCAGTGCAGTCCCAGAAATATGAGTAGCTCTGCTCTCCATAGAAATAGTTAAAAATGTAACTATACAATTTTCTGTACCTCAGTCACGATAACAGCAACACCGCTATTGATGGTGGAGATGCTGGGGAGGTGATAGTCAAGCGGTATTTTATCTAGACTATAGATTCTGAGATCTCCACAAATATTTCCCAACGGTATACCTTTCCCAGGTGTTGACCCAAACCCGAACTTCAATCCCGCCACAGCAGATAGTGGAATTTGAATTCAATAAAATATTTGGAATTAACCAACTAATGAAATATTGATGTTGTCAAAACTAAGAACATCTGGCTCACTCGTGTTATTCAGGGAAGGAAATTTCACTGGTCTGGCCTACATGTGATTCCAGACCGTCAGCAGTGGTAGACTCTCAAACGCTCTTTGCAATGGCCAAGTCTGATATTCAGTTATACACCCCAAGGGCTCAAAGAACTGAAACCAGACAGACGTGAGCACGGCCAGTCTACTGCACGTCGAAGTGCAGTGGTTCAGAGATGCAGTTCCCCAGCACTTCCTCAAATCAACTTGGAAAGAGAAATAAATTCTGCCCAGCCAACAACACCCATGTCACATTAATTAAGAAAAGAAGATGACCACACCCAGCATAGAGAGATAGAGGGGACAGAACACCCTTGAAACAGGAACTTGGATCTCTATCTACATGGGCATGATGCTCAGGAATATGGGAAAAGTTGAAAAGTAAGTGAAAATGATCTCCGAATTTATTTCCATTTCAGCTGATTATCCACAGTTACTTTGTTTATTTTTTCTGTCTCTATTTCTCCATATATTCAACTCAATCCACCAACACATATTACACTGTTTCCCAGCTGCTTTCATGTCTGATGCGTGGTGAGTGGACACAAAATGCTTACTCTGTTTTTCTCTCGACAGAGGCTGTCAAGCCTCCACCGTTTCCCCAGCACTCGGTTTCCTTTTGGTTCAGAACCCCAGTATCTTTCCTTGTTTGATTTAACCTTTATTTTTGTTCCTGTATGGGACATTGACCAATCAAGTCCACATTGACCCTCTGCAGAGCATTGCACCCAGACCCATCTGATAGCCAATTCCTACATTTCTCATGGCAAACCCGACTCCTACCCTGTCCCTGCGTCTCCCACAACTAACAAACCTAGCTGCTCATGATGGGTAATTTAGCATGGTCAATCTACAGAACCTGTGCACGCTGTGCGAGGAAACTGAAACTGATAGAGGTGTAGAAGAGAATGAGAGGTATGAGCAGAATGAACACACAGCAGCTGTTCCCCTGAGTCAAAGGATCAAAAATAAGAGGGAACATGTTTAAAGTGAAAGACAAGACATGAAGAGCGGATTTGTGGAATCTGTTTTGAACCCACACGATGGTTTGTGTCTAGAATGCATTGCATGAGAGGGTGGGTAAGGAAGGAAACCTCACAAACTATATAAAGCACTTGTATCCACATTGGAGTCTGCAGACTCGATGGGCCTTGTCTCTAATACATGATTTCATGTGGTGGCAGTCATGAAAGCTCTGATGTATTCTGAAGGAGCAACCAATGAGATTTGTTGGTTTGTTCCACCGAACTGTGCTCAGTAAGTGGCGATATTACAAGCCAGTATCATCCCATGGACTATAAGTGCTTACTCAATCTAGGACAGCCCATACACCTGAAAACATCCATGTTAATTCACACGTTCAGTGCAAGAATCGTCCAACGACAGAACAGCATTATTTCCGTTGTTTGACACCATTATTTTCAGGACACCAATAACATAGAAACAGACTTCGCTTCATTAAGGTTGTTATTTCTCTGATGAATAATAAAGTCCTTCTCAAATATTCGCATTGACAAAGTGTTCGTTTTCCTGCGAGCTGTTCATCACAATATGGTGGTTTGTGTAACAGTCCATGCACCAGCAGTAACATTTACTCCCAGCTAAACCGGCACATAAGATGCACAGCGGCACTCCCTCTCAACAGCCACTTGGATGGACCAACACCAATTGGACTGGAATGTCTCAAGGGCAATTAATGCTGGTCTAGTTCCATAAAAATTCCAACGAACTAAAAAGACAATTCGATTTTTGATAATTATCAAACAATGAGGATACCTTATTGATCCGATGAGTTTGTCACTGTCGTTGAAGTTATGTGAACTATTTCTGTGAAACCATTTCGTGAATATATTGAAAAAATAAACAAAAGTTCCGGCCACAGGTACAAGGTAACGCAGCATTTAAACACAAAATGCCAGGGAATAGTAGGCTATCGATCTACAGGTAACTGGGAATAATGTAGTTTGGTGTTTTCTGGATGGCACAGATGCATTGGGCTGAAAGGCCTGTTTGTATACTGCATGTGTCTACCACTTTAACTGTTGGAAACAGAGAATGAAGTCTCATTATTTCCATAGCTTGAGAGCATCAAATAGTGAGGAATACGATCTCCAAGGGCATACAGGATTTGAAGCTATATCATTCTCCCTTCGGTATCAAAGTGTGAAGAAACCAGTTTCTCTCTTTGTTACATACCTGTTCGTGTTCCTGCACCACAAAAACTCCTTGGGTCTATCATCATATTCTGAATAGAAATTAAACACAGGCAACAGAATGTTGGTCTTGTTTATGAAACGCACCTCACAAGAACAACTGAAAGGAATTTGCTGTATTAAAGTTATCAATTCGACCTAATCTGATTTCTAAAGCAGTTTCAAGCACCCAAAAGCACTTGGGAAGGATTCATGATGTTGTAGCGAAGTCAGGAGCACAGGACAACAGAACTGTAGACACAAGAATCAGGAGTAAGGAACAAAAAACAGCTCGTCATGCGATAAGGTCGTGGATGATCTGATTGTGACCTCAATCACACATTCCCCCTTTGCCTTTACAATGTTATTGCGTCACTCGTAGTCAAGAATCTGCCTGCTTCTATCTTAGGAATATACAATGTCTTATTCTTCATCGTTCTCTGGTAAGAGAATTGTACAAAGACACAACACTCTGAGAGGATGACACCAAATCACCATCTTCTTAACAAAGACATTTTTCAGTTTTATAGTCCATCCACTCATGGTAATCTCTCACACAAGCTGAAATATTGTTTTAGAATTCAACTTGAAAAGACGACTTGGAATATTCTGAGGTTAAAGAAGATCTCATGTTGTTCGCCTAAATCCCAGCAGATCAAGAATCAGTCATTTCAAGATTTTAGGAGAAAATAAACGCACCTCTCAGGAGTCAACTAAGTGAATCTTCTCTGGATTGCATTTCATATCATTGTGGCCATTGCTCTCTCGATGTGGTTACACCACTACATTGTAAATCTGTAGAAAATTGTCCCTACTTTTAAATGTATTCTGTTTCAGAAAGTTTCAACACTTATCTTACCTCCCTAAGAATTTGATGTACACGTAAAGATTTTGCTTTGTAATCCAGGTGTCCGGTTCCTCAGTGCCTAAAGCCAATCTCGCCACTGACATAATACATTACATTTCCATTCAACCAGCCAATATATTTTAGTACAGACACATTTTTCCTACTATGTTCCATGCACCAATATTTGGCTGTTCACTTGACCGACCTTAATCTCCTTACAGACTCATGTCCTCTTCATATCTTCCCTTTTGAACAGTTTCAAGTTTGTACTACGGACAGAATATTTTGCCAAAGAAATTACTGTGGCCATATTGCAAAGTAATTGGCAATGAAATGTCATTACTCCATGTCTAAACTACAAATTTGAGACAATGCTAAAGTGTTTTGCAGTCGCATCACTCAATTCCACTACTTAAAATAGAGTCAGATGGTGTGGAATGTATGTGGGTAGAATTGAGGAACCGTAAAGGTGAAAAACCGTAGTTGGAGTTATAAACAAGTCTACAAATCGTAATCAGAAGCGGGGGCGCATGATAGACGAGGAGATTGAAACAATCTGTAGGAAGGCAAATTTTCAGTGTCTGGGGGGAATTAAATATGCAGGTGGATTGTGAAAATCAGTTGTAGGGGTTTGCAAGGAAAGGAATTTGTGGAATGTCTACGAGATGGCATTTTGGATCAGCTTATGGTGCAGGCAATGAGGGAACAGGCAATACTGGATTTACAGCTGTGCAGTGAGGCAGACATGATAAGGACGCTTAAGGTGAAGGAACCTTCGGATGCGTTGATCAAAAAATGATTGAACGTACTCTTCAATTTGAGAGGGAGAAAGTATAATCGGAGTTAATATTACAGCTGAATAAAGGCACCTTCAAAGACACAAGTGGAGAGCTGGATAGAATTGACTGGGAGAGGAGCCGAGCAGGAAACACAGTGGAACAGTAATGGCGGGAGTTTCTCGGAGCAATTTAGGAGTCATAGCCGAGATTTATCCCGAGGTAATAGATACACTGTACAGCAAAAATGAGGCAACCATGGATGACTAGGACAGTCATGGCTAGGGTAGAAAAAAAATAGAAAGCAGATAACACAGCAAAAGGCAGTGGGAAACCAGAAGATTTGGAAGCTTTCAAAGAAGAACAGATGGCAAGAAAATAAGAAATAAGGACGGACAAGATTAAATATGAGGTTAAGCTATCCAATGAAATAAAGGACAACTGTCAGAGTTTCTTTCGACATATAAAGGGCAAAAGAGAAGCAGAAGTGGATATTGGCGCACTGGAAAATGACGCTGGAGAGATAGTCGTGTGGAACAAATAATATATTAGAAACTGAATAACAATTAAGAGAGTTGGCAAAGAAGTGACAGATGGAGTGCAACTTGGGAGAGTGCGAGGTGATGCACATTAGCAGGAACAAGACAGGCATGGACTACTTTGTAAGTGGATAGAAAAATCAGAAGTCTGAAGTGCAAAAAGATTTGCGAGTTCCCGTCCAGGATTGTCTCTAGATAAACATGCAAGTTGAGTCAGCAATTAGGAAGGTGTTGTGTCTGGCGCACAGTGTGTTTGAAATCTTTTATTCAGTAAAAGAACTGAGTTAACTCTTTCAAACAATATTTGTTTACTTAACACAATTAATACTATAACAATAAAATGTAGTAAAACGCAATGATAAACGCGACAAATTATCTGATGCTTTAACTTAACTTTGGATGATCACAAACCACCCCACTCGAAGTTGACCGGGCTCGACTTGGTGGTGTCGTCTTGTTCTTGTGATGATCTTGGAGGTGTTTTCTCTTCCCGTGGTTATTCTCGAGTTATTGCACTGTGTGGGGCTTTATGGTGATTTTATCTTTCGAAGTCTTCACACCCTTTTGGGAAGGTAAGGAGGATCTGTCAATGGAATGATCAGGTTCATTTACCTTGATCAATCAGATCCAACCATGGTTTGGCTCAAGGGCAACATTCCATTGTCCTATTCAGGTCCAACTTCAGGTGAGTATTACAGGGTCTGGAGCTGTCAGGTTTGTTTGCAAACCATCTGTAGGTAGCTGCAACCTGTCTGGATTCTGCAGCATGTGGATTATCACAGATACTTTAGTCAAGGTTGGGATCCATTTACCAGCATGCATTGGTCATTGTTCATTTTTGTAACTTCGTGGTTAGCTTATTATTGCCCATCGTAAGATTAATCTTCTAGGTGGACCGCCCAGTCAGAAAGGCAAATGCAGTTATTCTGAATGGACTTGAATATTAAAGCAGGGATGGATTTCTGAGGCTCGATAAGACTCTGGTCAGATGACATTAGAATATTTTGTACCGTTTTGTGCCCATAACTAAGGAAGGTTGTACTGTCCCTGGAGCGTGTTCAGTGGAGATTCACAAGAATGGTCCTAGGAATGAAAAGCTTAACATATGAGGTCTCTGGGTCTATACTCGCTGGAGTTTATAAGGATGGAGGCGGATCTAATTGAAGCATACAGAATACTGGTTGCCTGGTCAGAGTAGATGTTGGGAAGATGCTTCCACTGTTAGGAGAGAAAGGACGCAAGGACATACTCTGAGAGTCAAGAGAAGATCTTTTAGAATAGAGATAAGGAGAAATGCCTTCAGTCTGAGAGTGGCGAATGTATGGCAGAATGGCAGTTAACTTCTCTAAAGGACATTGGTGAACCAGGTGAGCTTTTCTTGACAATCAATTCATAACCACCATCCGCCCCTTACTTCCAGATTTGAAGTCACGCTCCGCCACTTGCTGTGACAGGATTTGAACTCAAATCACCAAAACATTATCTGGGTTCATCATAGAACCATTCAGTGATAACAACAGGACGCCACTGATTTATCCAATCCTCCATAGTGAGACTAAGTTGTGCAGAATGATCTGCCCTATGATTTGCCTTCATGTTATCTTTGACTTCCTTATCAAGATATGAATGATATTTCTCCGTTATGCAATTCCTCTTTCGTATCTCCCTAATTATTTGCCAAATTTCTTCAGCTGTCCTGCCTTTGACTGTTCTTTTCTACCCCCAGTTCACCCAGGCCAAATGCTTTCTTAGGCCAGTGTAATTATTATTGCCTAACACTAAAACTCTCATGTATGACTCAGACTTCACTCTTTGAATCTGAACGTGAAACTCCAGCATGTTGTGGTTACTGTTTCCAAGGCAAAGCTCATCCACCAATCCTTTCTTGTTACATAAATTCAAATCTAAATTAGCCCATTCTCTGGTTGGTTCCGTGACGTTCTACTTGCAGAAATATTCTCTCATACACTCCATGAATCTTTATTCGAAGATGTCTTTGTCGAGATGATTAACTGAGTTAATTCGCATGTTCAAACTACCCATAGTTACTGTTGTGCCCTTGTTCCAAAACGTCATTCTTTTCTACATCAGAAGTACCTTGGTGGGGCAGTGGCTGAAAATTCCTCTTCCCAAAATGTTTCTTTTCTTGCTTTTTATTTGCACTGAGACGGATTTCAAATATGTTTTGGCACAGAACACTTTGAGTAAAAAATGAGGTCTGCAGATGCTGGAGATCACAGCTGCAAATGTGTTGCTGGTCAAAGCACAGCAGGTTAGGCAGCATCTCAGGAATAGAGAATTCAACGTTTCGAGCATAAGCCCTTCATCAGGAATGTGTGCAGAGGAGATGACCTGGGGGGTGCAGTGAGAGACGGACTCACTGAAATCCTTGTAGAGGGAGGAAGAGAGCTTCTTCAAGGAAGGCATCCTTGTAAGAGGATTCGCAGTAGGTTAAAATCTTCGAGTAAAAAATGAGGTCTGCAGATGCTGGAGATCACAGCTGCAAATGTGTTGCTGGTCAAAGCACAGCAGGTTAGGCAGCATCTCAGGAATAGAGAATTCAACGTTTCGAGCATAAGCCCTTCATCAGGAAGGCCTTCCTGATGAAGGGCTTATGCTCGAAACGTTGAATTCTCTATTCCTGAGATGCTGCCTAACCTGCTGTGCTTTGACCAGCAACACATTTGCAGCACAGAACACTTTGCAAAGGTCTGAGTTCCCACTCACACGAACAAGTGTTTAGTTTCTTTTCACTAACCACATTTCACAGTAAATATCGACGATTTAAGAAAGCTAAAAGTAGTCATGAGATATCTTTAGCAAACAGGGTTGAGGAAAATACCAAAAACGTTGTTTTCACATATAAGGTGCAAGAGGGTAACTAGAGATATACTTGGCCCACACAAGGACAAAAGAAGAAAGTTATGCATGGATGAGATTCTTAATGGGTGAGAAAATGGGTGAGATTCTTAATGAGTACTTTGCACCTGTATTCACCGAGGAGAGGGACATGAGGGATGTTCTGGTTAAGGATAGATCTTTGAGTACTCTGGGTCCAGTCGACATAAAGAGGGAGGAGGTTTTGGATATTATAAAAGGTATTAATGTAGACAAGACTGGGTGGGCTCTACCACATGTTACTAAGAGACATGAGAGAGGAAATAAGTGGGAATTTAACATATATCTTTGCAGGATCCTTGAACATTGGTGAGGTCCCAGAGGACTGGAGAATTGCTTACATTGTCCACTTGTTTTAGAAGGGTAGCGGGTATAATTCAGGTAATTATGGACCAGCGAGCCTGACATCAGTGGTAGGGAAGCTGCTGGAGAAGATATTGAGGGACTTGAGTAGGGCATTTTGTTAGGTTCCCCATAGTAGGCTGATGGAGGAGGTGAAGTCGCATGAGTTTCAGGGGCTTCTATCTGGATGGATAGAGAACTGGCTGGGCAACATGAAACAGAGAGTAGTAGTGGAAGGGGATTTTTCAAAATGGTGACCTATGACCAGTGTTATGCAACAACGATTTGTGCTGAGACACTGTTGTTTGTCATATATATCAATGATTTGGAAGAAGGTATCCTTTGCCTGATTAGCAAGTTTGCAGATGACAGCAAGATTTTTGGAGTAGCAGCTAGTGAAGAGGACTATCAGAGAATACAGCAGAATATAGATAGATTGGAGAAATGGGAACGGATATGGCAGATAGAGTTCAATCTGTGCAAATGCGAGGTTATAGATTTTGGAACATCCAATTCTCGAGCGAACTATGCATTAAACGGAAATTTCCTGGGCAAAATTGATGTACAGAGAGATCTGGGTGTTCAGGTTCATTGTTTCCTGAAGATGGCAACGCAGGTCAGTAAAATGGTCAATAAGGCATATGGCATGCTTTTCTTCATTGGATCAAGCATTGAGTACAAGCATTGGCAGGTCATGTTACAGTTGCATAGGACTTTGACTTGGCCACATTTATAATACTGCATATAGTACTGCATATAGTTCTGTTCACCACATTACCAAAAGGATGTGGGTGCTTTGAACAGCGTGCAGAGTATGTTCACCAGGATGTTGCCTGGGATGGAGGGTGCTGGTTATGGAAAGAGGTTGGGTAGATTAGGATTATTTTAATTATAAAGACAAAGGTTGAGGGGGACCTGATTGAGGTCTACAAAATCAATAGAGATATAGACAGGGTGGATACCAAGCTTTCCCCCAAGAATGTGAACTCATGACCCGTAGTGATTGAGTTACAAAGTGAGAGTTGAAAAGTTGATGGCCTGAGGGATATATTTGGAAGGTTCTTTACACATAAAGTGGTGGCAGCCTGGAACATTTTGCCAGCGGAGGTGGCAGGGGCAGGAACGATAGTCTCATCTAAGATGCATCTGCCAGATACATGAATGGGCCGGGAGCAGAGGGAAACAGGCCCTTAGAAAATAGGTGGCAGGTTTAGAAAATAGGGGATCTGGAACACCGCAGGTTTGGAGGGCCGAAGGGCCTGTTCCTGTGTTGGAATGTTCTTTGTTCTTTATCACTCAGTCTAAAAATTGCAAGTTTTCAACCGATTGTATGCTACGATTATATAATACAAACCTTATTTTTATTTCACAGTGCATGTCAAATTATTGTCATTGCTAAATTATAGTCACAGAGTCATAGAGGTGTACAGCATGGAAACAGAACCTTCCATTCAACTCGTCCCTACCGACCGGATATCCCAACCAATCTAGTCCCACCTGCCAGCACTCAGCCCATATCCCTCTAAACAGGTTCTAATCAGATATCCATCCAGACGCCATCTAAATGTTGCAATTGTACCAACCTTGACCACTTCCTCTGGCAGTTCATTCCATACACGTCCCACCCTGTGTGTGAAAAAGTTGCCCCTTACGTCACTTTAATATTTTTCCTTTCCAACCTAAACCTATGCCCTTTAGTTCTGGACTCCCCACACCAGGCAAAATACCTTGTATATTGATGTTATAAACCTCTGTAAGTTCACCCCCTCAGCAGCCGATGTTGCAGGGAAAATATCCCTAGCTTATTCACCCTGCACCTATACCTCAAACCCTCCAACCTTAACAACATCTATGTAAATATTTTCGGAACCCTTTCAAGTTTCATAACATCCTACCGACAGGAAGGAGACCAGAATTGCACGTAAATTCCAAAAGTTGTCTAACCAACTTCCTGTATAGCCGCAACATGACCTTTCAACCACTGTACTCAATGCTCTGACCAATTAAGAAAACCATACCAAATGCCTTTTTTTCACCATCTTAACTATCTGTGACTCTACTTTCAAGGAACAATGAACCTGCACTCCAAGTCTCTTTGTTCAGCAATACTCCCTTGGACCACACCATTAAGAGTATAACTCCTGCTAAGATTTATTTTCCCAAAATGCAGCATCTCGCATTTACCTAAATTAAACTCCATCTACCACTCCTCAGCCCATTGGCCCATCTGATTAAAATCCCGTTGCAATCAGAGGTAACCTTCTTCGCTGTCCACTACACCTCCAATTTGAGTGTCATCAACAAATTTACTAACTATACCTTTTAAACTCACATGCAAATCATTTATATGATTGACTAAATGTAGTGGACCCACCATCGATCCTTGTAACTGACCACTGGTCACATGTCACCAATCTGAAAAACAACTCTCCACCAACAAACTCTGCCTTCTACATTTAGCCAGTTCTTTATCCAAATGGCTAGTTCTTCCTGTATTCATGAGATCTAACCTTGCTAACCAGTCTCCCATGGGGAACCTTATCGAATGCCTTACGGAAGTCCATGTAGATCACGTCCACTGCTCTTCCCTCATCAATCCTCTTTGTTACTTCTGCAAAAAAAAACTCAGTCAAGTTTGTGAGTCATGATTTCCCATGCACAATGCCATTTTGACTCTCCCTAATCGGTCCTTGTCTTTCCAAATACATGTACATCCTGTCCCTCAGAATTCCCTCCAACAACATGCCCACCACTGACGTCAGGCTCACTGATTTATAGTTCCCTGGCTTATCCTTACCACGTTTCTTAAACAGTGGCAACTCTTTCGCCAACCTCCAGTCTTCTGGCACCTCACCTGTGACTATCAATGGTACAAGTATCTCAGTAAGAGGCACAGCAACAAATTTCCTAGTTTCGCATAGAGTTATATGGTAAACCCGATCGATCAGGTCCCTGGGGATTTATCCACTTTTATGCGTTTCAAGACATCAGCACTTCCCACTCTGTAATAAGGGCATTTTTCAAGATGTCACCATCTATTTCTCTGTATATCGACATCAACCATGTCTTTCCCCTGAGTAAACACTGATACAAAATATTCGGTTAGTATCTCCCCCATCTCCTGCAGCTCCACACAAAGGCACCTTGAGGGCTCTATTCTCTCGCTATTTACCCTTTTGTACTCAATGTATTTCTAAAATCCTTTTGCTTCTCCGTAACTCTATTTGCCAAAGCCTCATGTCGACTTTTTGCCTTCCTGATTTCCCTCTTTTGTATACTCCAACTTTTTTTTTACTCTTCTAAGGAATCACTTGATCTATCCTGCCTGTATCTGACATACGCTTGCTCCTTTTTCTTAACTAGATCCTCAATTTCTTTACTCATTCATCACTCTCTATAAGTACCAGCCTTTCCTTTCCCCCTAACAAGAATATGCTGTCTCTGGATTCTCGTTATTTCATTTCTGTACGTTTTACATTTTCCAGCCATCCCTTTCCCCACGAACATCTGCCGCCATCAGCTTTTGAAAGTTCTTGCCAAATACCATCAAAACTGCCATTTCTCCAAATTGGAACTTCAACTTTAAGTCCTGATCTACTCTTTTCCATTGCTATTTTAAAACTAATAGAATTGTTGGCAGATAGCTGAAGCTCACGCATTTCAGTGAAAAATTAAATCGACTGATTATATTCAAGAATGATAAGAAGATTTGGTTATTCAATAATTTGCTCACTCTGAAAATGCAATCAGTCAGAGGTCAACCACTTTGCAAATGATAGAGCAACAATGTATGCATTTGACTACTGAGATTCAATGTGTAATTGTGATCAGCAAAATAGTCAGACAACATGCTCTTTTTCGATACGAAACAAAATGTGCCTTCTTTACTTTTGTAACATAAAAGGTTGTTTGGTGTTTAAAATTTAATTCCATCAATGTAGAATCAACGTAATTGTTTTCAGAGATGGTGCAGTTATTGTTCAGTTGAATAATTTTAGCACATATCTGATTATTGCCCAATTCACAAACATGACAAACTCCTGATCATTGCTCAGGTCAGTAAACCCATCACTTTCCATCATAACCGAGATTAAAAGAGAATTCCAAAAGGCCCGAATTCGGATACAGTGCTACTAGACTTTACAGCTGCCTGTGGCACTGAGTGAGACACTGGCCTGCTCCTGAATCTCACCAGACAGTTTCCAACCTGGGTCAGGGAAGTCATTCAAGCATTCCAGCACAGAAAGCCATTCGGAATCCAATTTGGACAGGAGGAAACTAACCAACAGCCTATCACTGCTCTCATTGCAGGTACAAATGTTTTCCAAATTAATACCAATGACTGACCAGGAACCAGATGTTACAAATTCTTCCTCACTCAGAGCCTGATCCAGGGAGCAGATTATGGACATGGAGTGTCAGAATCACACCATATGAATAACTTATGGTGATGAAATCTAGCTTGTTCCCCAGACTCGATAACATCTACCCTCTGGACCAGATACTGGGTGAAAATATTTACAATTGAGTCTTCTGCAGCATCTTGTGTCTCAAAGTGAACCCTCTGAAATTATATCCAATAAATTAACCTTCAGATTCACCAGTATCAAAATAAAATTGTACATGTCTGTGAATGGTCAAATACTAATTCATAGGCCACCCAGTAGAATGTGTCTGAAGAAACCAGGAGCAAACAGCAAGCCAAGAATCACTTTAATAACTCAACTTGGTGGATATTTTCTGGTCTAGGTAACCACGCATATTGTGCTGACACTCAGGTGAAGAAAACAATGCACATCATAACTGGACGTCTTGGTCTAACGCCCCTCCCCAGCTTCCTGACCTCACACACCTCACTCCCGGTGAACCTCACTCCCTCGCACACCTCACTCTCTCCAACATTCACCAACTGATGTGAATTCACAAACTGAGTGAAACTTGGCACATAAACAGTACAGCACATTAGAGCCCTTCAGCCCCCAATGTTCTGCTGGCCTTTTATCCTACTCTAAGATCAGACTAACCTACATAACCTTCAATGTAATAACTTTCATGTGCCGATCCAAGAGTCTTCTTAACTATCCCTCATGTATCTGACTCTACAACCACGGTTGGCAGTGCATTCCTTAATATTCTCTGAATAAAGAACCTACCTCTGACATTTCCTCTAAACCTTCCTCCAATCACCTTAAAGTTATGCCCCTTGGTGATAGCCACTTCTGCCATGGGAAAAGGCTCTGGCTATCCACTCTGTCTATGTCTCTCAACATGTTGCACACCTCTATCAAGTCATCTCTCATCTTTCTTCGCTCCAGTGAGACAAACCCTCACTTTCTCAGCCTTTCTTCCTAAGACAAATCCTCCTGTGAAGGGCTTATGCTAAAACATCGACTCTCCTCTACCTCAGATGCGGCCTGACCTGTTATGCTTTACCAGCACTACATATTGACGTACATAAATTGATTGGCCACGAGAATATGCCGGAGGCTAGGAACCCTGCAGAAAAAGAAAACTCACTTCATGATCTCCGAAAGCCTGTTCCCCCATCGATAAGACACATGTTGAATATGGGTGTGATGAAATACACCCCCATTTCCATGAGAGAGTCCAGCTTCACCCCTCCATCTACTGACACTCAGTAGCAGCAATTCCTGCCATCTACACGGTGCACTGCACAAATTTCCCAAGGCTCCTTGCAACGTACCTCTGAAGTCCGACCATCAAGAGGGGCAAGGGAAGCAGATCCATGGGAACACCACAATGTTCACAAGCCACCCACCATTATTGTTTGGAACTATATTGCTGTTCCTTCAGTGTCACGGTTTCAAGGTCCCTCCAGAATGGTATTGGAAGTCTAACTACAACACATGGGCTGCAGTGGTTCAGTGCAGCTGCGCACCACCACCTTCTCAAGGGCAACAAAGATCAGACGAATAAATACTGGCCCAATCATATTCTATGAATAAATTAAAATGAAAAATATTGTCCAAACATGCCCAATGCTGGACACTATGCTTTGGGTTTCGTGAGCTCAAGCTGGTTGGGTTCTGTCCGTAACTTGCTTGTTGTGAACTGCTGAAGGGTTAATCTGTTATTCTCTCATGGAAATGGGGGGCATCACACAGATATTGACATTTACACACAACATTATCTGAGCTCTGAGACAGACAGAAGCAATTCAAAATGTACTCATATCTGATTGACATGTTTAAACACACAGTGAAATTGTTACCACAAAAATGATAATGAGTGACTATTACCAGGGAGAAAGTGAGGACTGCAGATGCTGAAGATCAAAGTTAAAAAAAATGGGCTTCTGAAAAAGCACAGCCGTTCAGGCAGCATCTGAGGAGCAGGAGAGTCGACTATTGGTTTACAACGTTAATACAAAGGAAAATAATTTCATATTTTCAAAGTTGTTGCACTTAATAATAATGTGATCTTGGGTGTGGGAATGAGAATCATCATTTCATTGCTACTTACTGTGAGTTTTGCACTGTTTTCATCATATTGTTGTTATAAAAGTGAACGGAATAAATGGGTGGATTTTGTGCTTATTGGACAATCTAAAAGTTGGTATTATGAAAGGATGTCGGACCTTCAGTAAAGAGACTTTGCTTTTAATGGTTAGAACAATGCTGTAAACATGTAAACAGAAATTTCCAGCTCAAGTCATGTACGAGGACGTTGGGCTGGGATCATCCTGTCCATCAATGGAGCTGCACAATTCTGTTTGGATACTGACATTGTGGGGCTAATATACACTGAATATCGTTTATGAGGGATAAAATGTAAGATGCCATCACCTTTGTAACACCTTTATTCAGGATCGAGTGCAAGGTGCAGAATTACAGAGATTAGGAGGCACGCAAAAGAGATATACTTGCAAGACGTGATTGTTTACAGGGCATTGTTTCAAATGTTGAACTGCGTCTGGACCAGCGCCATGTGCTAGTCCATTGACCAGTCTGCCCAAAACACATCTCCCCGTTGTTCAGGTGTATCTCTAACCAGTCTATTGTGAGGGATTGTGTGAGTAACTGCCCAGCTCCAGTTTGGAAGCTCACTGGACAGATTTTGGAGATGTTTTGGAGGTTGTGGTGAGGACCAGTATCACGGTATCTGAAGACAGGCTTTTTCTCAAAGTCATTTTCAACACGTTTGATGACTGCATGATGGTGTGTTCTCTGATCTGAACATGAATTGGCTGTTTACTACAGTCACTGAACTGTAATAATTAGGTGTGCGCTCTGGTAAATCAATTATAGTTCACTTCAATTGTTTTCAACTGAAACATAATGATGTTCGGTTTATTTTAAAATATGTAAGAAATAACGTGATATTAACTCTTCATTATAGAAACTGTAAAATTGACCTTTTGCATATTTCCCACAGACTAAGCAAGTAACAATCAGATATTGTCTGGAAAGCAAGATTATGGAACAGGACTATGACCCAGGCAACATCACCATCCTGTCTGGTAGTTTCTGTCCCACTGAATTGACACAGCTTGACAGAAGGGGGCATATCCTTGGCACATCGTCAGTTTCGGGCCTCATGGTGGCTCAGTGGTGAGCACTGCTGCCTCACAGCACCAGAATCCAGGTTCGATGCCAGCCTTGGGCAACTGCCTATGTGGAGTTTACACATTCTCCCTGTGTCGGCGGGTGGGGGAGGTTCCTCCCACGTCCAGCACATCAGGAATAAAATAAAGCTGCTGCATTTGTAATAATTTTCAGCCAGGCGGGCTGAGTAGATGATCAATTTCATCCTCCTTCAGTGGCACCAGCATCACTGACCCCAGTCTTCAGACAATTCGATTCACTCCACACAATGTCAAAAAATGGCTGGGACACTGTATACTGTGGTTTAACTCCAGAGATTGGCACACCTCTAGCCAAGCTGTTCCATTCCAGCAATAACATTGACACCTACAAACAATGTGATAAACTGCCCGAGTGTGTCCTGTGAACAAAAAGCAGGGCCCTTGCATTGCAGCCAGTCACTGACCAATCGGTGTATGGTCTACCGTGGAAATGTGATAGAAAGTGTCAGTAATAAAGGAATCGATCAGCAATAATCTGCTCAGTGTCAGCCAGTTAGTGACCCGTCAGGCTCACTCAGATCCGGAACCCATTGCAAGCTCAGTTTAAAAGTGTGGAACTCCAAAGAGGCAGTGAGCGTAATTACTCTTAACATCGAGTCACTATTTAACAGGGTGTGACAATAGCAGCCGCAGTAAATCTACAGTTAATCAGAATCTGGGTCAAGTACTCTCCTGTTGGGAATTATTCCCAGCAACAATAATGCCTGTTGTCAGTGTGAGTAATTATCCCCAGCAACAATAATGGCTGTTTTCAGTGTGAGTAAGTGGAACTCCAGGAAAGCTCTGTAGTCATTCCTCAGGAAAGAGAGTGTCCGAGGCTCAACCATTTCCAGCTGCTAAAAGGACCCTCTCTCTATCATAAGGTCAGACAGGGGAATGGTCACTGATTATACAATTCCTGAAACAGGCCATGCTGAAATAACAATACCTGGAAAACATCCGGGTTTTGACTGATAAACAGCAAGTAATGCTCACGACACTCAAAGATTAGACAAATCTATCACTAACGAATCGAACCGTCATTCTTTGATTTTCAATAGCATTCCCATCACTGCGTTCCAATCACTGAGTCCCCAGCACAATGCCTATCAGCCTCCTGGGTGCTATCACTGACCAGGAGTTGCCCTGAACTAACCATATTATTCACACTGCCTATAAGTGTAGGTCAGAGGTTGGGAATTCACCTACTAACTTCCCAAACCCTGTGATGGTTATTCTTGCAATGTAATCTAAATTCAAATTCCAGGCAATTTAATAACTATCACTTCCACGGCCATCCATCCATCTCCCACTGATGTGCACCAATAGCAGTGTATACCATCTACAAGACTCACTGCTCCAAGGTTTATTGGACGGTACCTTCTAAACTCACTGCCATCTAGAAGAACCAATGCAGCAAGGACTTTGGAAAACCAGCTATCTGCAAGATCACTCCTTCATACGATCAGATGTGATGAGGTTGGCTCATGAGTTTACAATTCCCAACTCCTCAGATCACAAACATCAGTCCAAATGCAGCGAGACGTGGACAGCCGCCAGGCTTCGGGGCTGACAAGTGACAAGTAACATCGGTGCCACACAAATGTCAGACAATGACCATCGTAAACCATCTCATCATCGTCATTCAACATTCAAAGGCAGTACCATTGCTGAATCCATTGACACTAACATTCTCAGGTTAATCCAAGACCATTTCACTACTACGGTTCGAACATCAGATCAGAAGTTAGGAATCCTGCAGCAAGTAACTTTTCTTCTGCCTTGCCAAAGCCTGGCCAAAATCTCCAAAGTTCAAGTCAGGAATAAAATCAAATATTCTCCACTTGTTTGATGAGTGCAACTCCAGAAGTACTCAGACAGTTTGACACAATTAAAGGCCGATCAGCCGAAAATAAATTGTCCACATCCACAACGACTCTCCCCTCCACCACCGACACTCAGCAGCAGGTATGAGTACCATGACATTTCCTCAGTTAGCACCATCTGCAGTCATTACCACTGCCAGCTGGAAAGAAAAGGACAATATTTAGGGAATAGTGATCATAATTCATTTGATTTTAACAGAAGCATTGTAAAGGATAAAGCTAGAGTAAGAATACACTGTCTAACATTATTTATTCAAGTAAACAGAAAAAGTAACTAAAAGATAAATCAGAATCAGAGCAGTGGCAGGTAGTCTGAGACGAGATTCTCAGAAAATGTGTCCTCATAAAGTGAAAAGGTTCAGGCTGCTAAATCCAGAGCCCCCTTGAAATCTAGGAATACAAAGAGAGAACAGGAAACCCTACATCACACAACGGGAACGTAATACTGCAGAATGGCGAGAGGAGTGCGGAATGTGGAGGAGTGAGATCCAAAACGAAATTGGAAAGCAAACAGTGTTTGTGAAATGATACTGTCAAGAAAAATCAAGTCATCTTTAGCAGATTTCTTTTCAGACCAGAGAAGGAAATGTAAAATGAAGAATATAAATGGCAAGCAAGAGAAACTGTCGAAGATTTGTATATGGTTCTGAGTTTCAACTGAAGCTTAAATGACCTCAACAATGGGAGATATTGCAATGAATTTGGGAGAATTGTCTGAGAAGCCCATCAGTCTCTTCTCGATGTTACTGTATTCTGGGATGTGAGATCTGTTCATGGAGACAGAGTGGTAATGATGGCAAAATTTGGGAAAGTTTAACGACAAGAGAAATTGTCAGTTCAGTGAAAAAGAAAAAGGAAGCACATCAAAGAGTTTGGGAACTGAAGACACTCAAATGCCTCGAAAAGCATGACAAAAGACAGAAAAAAAACGTAAAGAAAAAGAGTTGGGAGGTCGAAAACGCACGATGAAATTTCTTTATAAACAGTATTAAGGAAAATATCAAAGCAATTTATCAGGAGGCACAGAGTAGCCAAGGAAAGTGTATGCCCGATCAAGGACAAAGGAGGGAATTAATGTATGGAGCTGGAGGAAGGGGTGGAGTACTTAATAAATACTTTGTATTGGTATTCACAAAGGAGGAGGACATGTTGGGTGGTGAGTCAAGAGATGGATATGCTGATATCCGGTGACATTTTGATATTAAAAATGCAGGCTGTGTTGGGTGCTTTGAAAAATATTAAGATCGACAAGTCTCCATGATATGATGGGATTAATACCAGAATACTGAGGGAATCGAGGTAGTAAATTGCTGACATTTTGAGCACACACTTGGTTTGCGCTTCAGTGACAGCAGACGTTCCAGAGAACTGGAAAATAGCCACTGTTGTTCCTTGGTAGAAGAAGGGCAACAGAAATTTCAGCTCGGTGAGCCTTACATCAGTGGGAGGGAGAGTACTGGAGATTCTAAGTGACAGGACCGACTCACATTTGGAAAAATATGAACGTATTCAGTATGGGCAACATGGCTTTGTGTGGGGAAAATTGTGTCTCACATACGTGATTGAATATTTTGAGAAAGTGGCAAAAGTGATTGATGAGGGCATGGAGCTGGATGTTGGCCATCTGCACGACTGCAAGACCTTTGATTTGGTTCCTTATAGCAGGCTTATACAGAAGGGGATGTGAAATAGGATCAGCGGTCAGTCAGTAACATAGACAGAGGACTGCTTGGTCAAAGCAGTCAGTAGTGGTGGAAGGGTGTTTTTTTCGGTCTGGATATGCGTGAATAGATTGGGGGAGTTGCAGATTGCCAGCATGATTGGCAGATGATGCAGCAGGATATACGTCGGCTGGAGACTTGGATGGAGAAAAAGCAGATGTGATTTAAAATGGGCAATTGCGAGTTGATACCTTTGAGAAAGTCTGCTCCAGGAGGGAAATATACAATAAATGAAAGACCTCTAAGTAGCTTCAACATTGAAGGGATCTGGGCATACAGGTCCATAGTTCCTGAAAGTAGCACCACAGGGAAACATTGTTACATGTTTCAGCTGGCCCTCTGGACTTCTCACTCCGTGTTTGTACACACTCCACGCTGCTGCAAGGACACTATGCTCAGGGACACACACCCAGCTCATGGACTGCCCTTTAGGGCTGCTCACTCCGTGTTTGTACACATTCATTTTGAGCTGACTTGAATGCTCACATCATTATTGCATTACCTTTGCCTGCCTTTAGCAGTGTTACCCCTCAGCTAGAGCTACCAGGCTCACCCGCCTGCTGCATTGTCTTGGTGTTTAGTGCAAACACAAACCCAGAAGCTTTGTATCATTATCCTCAGTCAGTACGGTGCCTAGCACAGTGAGTCAAGGGAAGTCTCAGATCCCAGTCCGGTAGCTGGGACACGGTCAATCTGTCTCTTGTGGTTGTTAGAGTCAGGATCCATCCCCTGTCAGGTGGGGGGGAGGGGAGTGGTGGTGGTGAAGAGCTGGATGTTGGTAGACATGGAGGAAGGTATCGGTTCCTTGATTAGCAAGTTTGCAGATGACACTAAGACTGGTGGATTAGCAGACAGTGAAGGGGAATGTCGGATAGTGCAGCAGAATATAGATAGATTTGAGAGGCGGGCAGCGAAATGGCAGATGGAGTTCAATCCGGGCAAATGTGAGGTGATGCGTTTTGGAAGATCCAATTCAAAAGTGAATTATACAGTAAATGGGAAGGTCCTGGGGAAAATTAAGACCTGGGTATTCAGGTCCATTGTTCCTTGAAGGTTGTAACGCAGGTCAGAAAAGTGGCCAAGGCGGCATACGGCTTGCTTTCCATCATTGGACGGGGTATTGAATACACGAGTTGGCAAGTCATGTTACAGTTGTATAGGACTTTGGTTTAGAATATTACGTACAATTCTGGTCTCCACATTACCAAAAGGATGTGCATGCTTTGAAGAGGATGCAGAGAAGGTTTTTTACAAGATGATTAAGGGTTTAGATAGGGTTGACAGTGAGAACCTTTTTCCGCGTATGGAGTCAGCTGTTACTAGGGGACACAACTTTAAATTAAGGGGAGGTTGGTATAGGACAGATGTTAGGGGTAGATTCTTTACTCAGCGAGTTGTGAGTTCATGGAATGCCCTGCCAGTATCCGTGGTGGACTCTCCCTCTTTATGGTCATTCAAGCGGACATTGGATAAGCATATGGAGGTTAATGGGCTAGTGTTGGTTAGGTAGGCTTCGGTCGGCGCGACATCGAGGGCCGAAGGGCCTGTACTGCGCTGTATTTTTCTATGTTCTATGTTCTAAGGTTCACCAGGATGTTGCCTGGTATATAGGGCACTAGCAATAAAGAGAGATTGAATAGTTTTGGATTATTTTCATTAGAAAGACGAAGGTTGACTGGGGATCTGATTGAGGTCTGCAAAATCATGGGATGTATAGACAAGGTGGATAGCAAGAAGGATTTTTCCCCCAGAGTGTGGAACTCAATTACTAGGGGTCACGAGTTCACAATGAGAGGGGAAAAGTTTAGGGAGATATGCGTGTAAAGATCTTTACACAGAGAGTGATGTGGGCTTGGAACACTTTGCCAGCGGAGGTGGTACAGGCTGGAATCATAACGTCAATTAAGATGTATCCAGACAGATGTATGAATGGGTAGGGACCAAAGTGGTACAGATCCTCACCAAATAGGCAACGGAATAGACGACAGGTTTAAACAGAGAATCTGGATCAGCAGAGGCTTAGTGCGTGAAAGAGTCTGTTCCTGCGTTGTGATTTTCTTTGTTCTTTCAATGGCCTGCGGATAAAAGATTGACAAAACATTGAGGGCTAAAGGACCTGTACTGTGCTGTACTATTCTGTGTTCTAAATAGTGAGGGTAACAATGTGAAGGAGAGATTTAAGGAGGCTGAAGAGGATGGGATATGAATGAATAGAGACATTAGGGAGGTTTACTAGGATTGTCGGAGGTAACAGAGACAGCAATGGTCTGATCTGGAGAAAACGACACACACTGTGATAGGATAGATAGGATATTCCTGGGGAACGCCCGTTGAAGCTATAATAGTGCAATTGAGAAATGAGAATGGGTCATCAGTTTGATATGACTGGACTACAGGCCCCGAACAGTCAACGAGATTTTGAGCAGCAAATATGTCGGGAGATCTCAGATATCTGTAATAATGATAGGGTTGGAATGGTCAGAGATTTTAACTTTCCAAACCTAGTCTGGGACTGCCAGAGTGCTCAGAGCTTGAATGGGTGCAATTTGTTAGGCATGTACAAGAAAAATGTTCACTCAGAATGTAAATGGTTGGACTGTAGAAACGTGTAAAACCTGACCTCCCATTGGGGAACAAGGTAGGGAAAAGGACTGAGGCATTAGTGGGGCAACACTTCGGCAAAGTGACCATAATTGTATTAGTTTGAAAATATCGATGGAAAAGCACAAGCCTGGTCCACAAGTTAATGATCAAAATTTGTCTTGCCGCTATCCAGAAGGTATTAGTGAAGAGCTTTTGGCAATTGTTTGTGGTGGCTATTTGCAGATAAAGGAATCTCAGGCAGGTGGGAAGCTTTCAAAAGAGCGATAAAGTGAGAGTTCAGCGACAACATATTTTTGTTAGTGTGAAGGACACAAGTGGGATACACTGGATGACTAGGGGTATTGAGGCTCTGGTCAACAAAAAGTGGGAATGTGTCACATTTCGGAAGCTGGATTAAGGAAATCTATTGAAGAACATAGCGGGTGGAGTAACACACTTCAGAGAGAAATCAGGAGGGCACAAAAACATTGGTAGATCAGGCTGAGGAAATCCAAAGAGATTCTTCAAGTATATTCTTCAGGAGAAACTAGGGCAGACTATGGCTGCTTGATGACGAATGGGGCCATCCAAGTGTGGAAACACAGGAGATAGGTGAGATCCTGAACAAACATTTCACGTTTGAACTTAACTTGGAGAAATACAGGGGAAGTCAGGGAATAAGGAACAGTGACGTCTTCAAAAGACTTCACTTAATAGATCAAAAGATACTGAAGATTCTAAAATGCATATAAGATGGACAAATCATTGGGAACTAATCAAGTATACCCCAGGATATTTCGGGAAGCTCAGGAAGAGATTGTGGGGTCCCATAAAGAGATATTTCTATCATTGATAGCCATGAGTGATGAGCTGGAAGCCTGGAG
Source organism: Hemiscyllium ocellatum (assembly GCF_020745735.1). NCBI lineage: Eukaryota > Metazoa > Chordata > Chondrichthyes > Orectolobiformes > Hemiscylliidae > Hemiscyllium > Hemiscyllium ocellatum. Next base: position 18,499,340 of record NC_083408.1, read on the forward strand.
AGCGGCTAAGGTTGTGCCAGTACTTAGGAAAGGCTGCAAGGGAAAGCCAGGGACATCAACACCAATTAGTTTGATGTCAGCGAAGCAGATGCTGTTGGAAGCGATTCTGCGGGACAGGAGTTATATGCATTTGCAACGACAAGGATTAATTAGGTATAATCAGCACAGCTTTGGAACGCTGCATAGAATTCTGACTATCCTGATCTGGGAAGCATTTCCTGAAACTGCAAATGGAGCAAGGATTGACGAAGATGTTCCTGATACTGGAGGGTTTGACAGAAACGGAGAGGCTGGATAAGCTGGAAAGCAACATGGAGGAAGGAGATAGATTTGGCAGCTAAGTTTAAGTCGAATGCGAAGAATTTTCTACAGCACACAAGTACAAAAAGGCAACTGGAGAGACACAAGGGCTCCTCAATGATCAGTGAGGCCATCCAAGTGTGGAACCACAGGAGATGGTAGAAATCCTAAATGAGCGTTTCATGTCAGAACGTACTGTGAACAACGACTAGGAAACAAAGGGAAAGAAACCGTGATGGCTTGTAAAGAGTCTCCATTACAGAAGAGGTAGTGCTGGCGGTCTTAGAACACAAAGTTAGAGAAAGCAATAGGTCCTGAACAAGTGTATAGCAGAACATTGTGGCAAAGTAGTAGCAGGGAGGCGAGCAGTAATATTTATATCATTGTCCTTCGCATTTCCACTGGGTGTAGGTGGTTGAAGGGTGACCTTATAAAGGTTTATAAAAGCATGAGGGGTACAGGCAGACAACTTCTTTACCCCAGGGTAGTGGAGTCCATAACTAGATGGGATTGAACTGCCGAAGGATAAGGTGTTGGCAATTCTGCACAGTGTAAACAAAAGGTCCCCTTGGCCAGATGGGATTTATTCTTGGCTTCTCTGGGAGGCCAATACGGAGAGTGATGAGCCTTTGGTTTTGAAATTTATGTCGTCATTGTTAGATTAGATTACTTACAGTGTGGAAACAGGCCCTTTGGCCCAACACGTCCACACCGACCCGCCGAAGCGCAACTCACCCAAACCCCTACATTTACCCCTTACCTAACACTACGGGCAGTTTAGCATGGCCAATTCACCTGACCTGCACATCTTTGGACTGTGGGAGGAAACCGGAGCACCCGGAGGAGACCCACGCAGACACGGGGAGAGCGTGCAAACTCCACACAGTCAGTCGCCTGAGTCGGGAATTGAACCCGGGTCTCAGGCGCTGTGAGACAGCAGTGCTAACCACTGTGCCACCGTGCCAACCAGTATTCTTGTCTTCAGGAATAGTGTCAGAAGGCTGGAGGATTTCAAATGTTGTCCCCTTGACCAAGAAGGGGAATCGAGACAACCCTGGTAATTATGGAGCAGTGAGCCTGACTTCGATTCTGGGACAAAGTGTTGGAAAGTCTTGTAAAGGCTAGCATTTATAATTATCTGGAGATGAATACGTTGATGAGGAATAGTCAGCACGGTTTTTCGAAGGGTAGGTCATGCCTCACAAACCTTGTTGACTTCTTTGAGGAGATCAAACAGGTGGATGTGGGTAAAGCAGCAATTCGTAGTGCAGATGAACAGAGAGATCACCGTGTCCATGTATATGGATCGTTGAAAGTTTCCACCCAGTTTGGTAGGGTTGTTAAGAAAGCATTCAGCATGTGTGCTTTTATTAGTACAGGGATTGAATTTCGGAACCATGCAATAATGCTGCAGCTGTACAAAACTCTGGTGCAGCCGCATTTGGAGTGTTGCCTATGCTGCACTTCACTGCATTAGAAGAAGGATGTTAAAATACTTGGAAAGGGCTCCGAGGAGTTTTACTATAATGCTACCTGGTACGGAGGGAAGTGTTATGAGGAAGGCTGAGGGAGTTGAATCCGTTTTTGTTTGAGAGAAGAGTTTAAGGCCAATTAATTAAGACATATAAGATAATCAGAGGGTGACATGGGTTGGACAGTGGGATCCTTTTCCCTCGGATGGCGATGCCTAGCACGAGGGCAAATAACTTTAAATTGAGGTAGTAATCAATATTAAATTTAATTAATAGATATGGAACAGATGCCAGAAGTAGATTCTTTACTCAGAATAGTCAGGGCATGGAATGCATGGCCTGAAACAGTGGTAGACTCGCCAACTTAAAGGGCAAATAAACGGTAATTGGATAGGCATATGTATGAGAATGGAATAGGGAAGGTTAGATGGGCTTCAGATGGGCTCCACGGCTTGGCGCAGATTGAGGGACGAAGGGCCTGTATTGCACTGTCATTTTCTATGTTCTGTGGAGGGCATAAGTACGAGATTGGAGAGGGAAAAAACTAAAAACGGTTTGGAGGAGAAGATTTTCCACACAGAGTATGGTGCAGGTATGAAATGGGTTTCGGGGGAAGTGGTAGAGAAGAGTTTAATAACAACATATAAAAGACATTTGGGCAGGTACATGGAGAGGAGAAGGTTTGAAGGGATATGGGTCAAGTGCAGGGAAACGAGACTCGTTCAGGGACTCTGGTCAGCATGGACTAGTTGGATCGAAGGAACCTTTTCCATGCTGCATGACCCTGACTCCTGTTATTTTAGGAGGAGACTACAGAGATAAGGCAAGTTATCGATACTGAAGCAAGTTACAGCGATAGGGATGGTAGTCTGGAATGCAGTACAATTCAAATATATGGAGGGTGTATAGGGAAGGGAGGAGGTTACCTGGACAGGAACTGTTATAGGAGTTACAAATTATTGAAGACACTAGTCACCAACACATTCCGTAGATACACTATTGCAGTGTAGTGAGTTTTAGCACAACAGAACTTAATATAGGGGTGTTGACTGAGCCTGGTGTGTGTCTGTACTGTGATTCCCTTCCAGCACTGTAACTCTATCATGTTTTGTTAGCCGATGTTTGGAGCTCTCTCTTTGCTCTCTGCTCTGTTCACTGTGAGTGATCTTACTTCACTGCAGGATTTATTGAAGACTCCAAATCTCCCTTCCCTTTGTCTCCCTGGCTGATCAACCATTATTAATGTGGCGATGGACGAGACACCCAGCAGATGGGAAGTCTATTGAGTCAGGACCTTCCCCATACCCACAGGAGCCAGAGGAACAGACAGTATGGGAAATTAGACTGATCCTGTGAGGCACTAAGTCTAACAGAGATCTGAAAATCCCTGTCTCCATTCCTGGCCTGTGCTGCTGCGTCTCTCTGGAGTGAAGACTTCAGTTGGCTCTGGATCCAGAGTAGTTGCAAGAGTGAGAGACGCTGACAGAGGCAGCAATTAGACCCTCACAGTGAGGGATATCATTGGAGTGAGACTGAGTGATATCGACAGTGAGCAGGAAGATTTCATAACGAAACAATCATGTAGGAAGAACAGGTCTAGGTTCCTGATGCCCTGGTATCAAAGCTTAGGAATGAGCAACCTTTGAGCAGGAGAAGTGATGGCCTGGTGGTATTATTGCGAGAGCATGTATCAAAAAACTCTCCCGATGTTCAGTGGAGGCAGGTTTAAATCTCACCATCGAAAATGGTGGAATTTGCAATCATCACTTTTTAAAAAAAAATTGCAATTAACAATCCATGAAAAAGTACGAAATCATTGCTGATGTCCAAAACAATGTTTGTTCATCAAAAATACATTAGGGGACCTCTGCCATCCTCAGGTGCTCTGTACGACATCCCCACAACAAAGTGTTTGCGTCTGAAATGGCCGAGCAAGTTACTCAGCTCAAGGGCAGCGAGGGCTGGGCAAGAAAGTCTGGTCAGCCAGAGACACCAACATCCCATACCTGAGTTTAAAAATAAACAATTCGGATGGTCCCACTGGAACCGTGCTGGGACCAGTGTCCTGGCCAATCACATCGGTAGGTTTAGGGACAGGGCTTTAAACTGGCAGAGAGGATGCAGGGGCAGGGTTCAGGTGAAAGGAGCTTTCCAAATCCAAATAGAAAAGGTGAAGCTTTGGAACCACATGGGAATGTGGCTGAAGACAAGCAGAAAGGAACAAGATGGGACCAAGTTTAACTAAAACTGTACGTCAGCGAATCAATTTGTGACAGGAAATTATAAGAAACAGTAAATTATGATTATTTTGTGTGGAATGGACAAAGTCTCTGCCATAATGTAGATGGGTTTGTGACACAGAGATAAAAGAGCATTAGACACCAGGATGACGTAGTTACAGGGTGAAAAAACGGTGGACATAAATATTCCATGGTTCGCAACTTTGTGCAAACTCAGGCAAAATGGACAACGCTAACAATAATTGATAACAAAGGCATTACAGAGAAAGCATTTGGCCGCAGATCATGCATTAGAGTCAGTCTGAATGTAAATTCTGGCAACGACTTGCCAAGGACACATGCAGCAGAACAGTTTTAGGCATTTCATTGCTCATCACTGCATTAAACGGGAACTCATTGGAATTTTTAATAAAGGTATAATGACAATTCAGTGAAAATTCAAAATTCGTATAATTTTGACAATCACACTGACAACAGTGATTTTGGAAGGGAAGTTCGGAGATTTGTTTTTCAGTGTTTCTTTAAATAACACATTGTGCAACTGGCTAGGGATGTAACTATGTCAGATCGACCGGTGTGTGACGAAACTTAGTGAATGAGTAATGTCACCTGGAGAGATCCTCTGGGAAACTGTGATAAAGTGCATTTTAAAGAAATATAAAAAATTAAAGTGAATCACAGAAAGGACAAGCTACAACTAAATGCAAAAATTGTCCATTCCATGAGTTTGAGAGGAGATCTGACTAAGCTAATCAAGCTAACAGACTGAAACATGTTTTTGCGTAAATGAACGGTGGTAAACATTTGAAGGAACAGTATAAATGACTCAACAAAAGGATATTCCATAGAAACAGACAAAGCCTCAACAAGAAACCCACAGCTGTCCCTCACTCAGGACAAAATGGATCATATTAAATTACGAGGCTGAGAAGATCGCCAAAATGTACATAAAATCCTGAAGTGCGAGAGCCCTTTAGGAGTAAGTTTTAAAGGGGTTGCAAAGGGTCTGCGAGCAGGAGGAGGGCAGTTGGAAGAGAAATCCCTGTGAGGGTATAATATCACAATCGGAGCAGGGAGAGGTGAAGGTGCTTGCGGTGGTGAGAGTGTTACAGGGAGTGGTCAGGGTGTTTCAAACTAAGTACGGATTATTGCAGCTGGAGGGGTTTGTAGAGGTAGGGAGGGACATATGTATTTTAATTCATTCATTTATGGGATGTGGGTGCCACTGCCTGGACTAGCATTATTTGACCCCACTGCTAATTACCCAGAAGGCAACTCAGAGTCCGCCCTCTTGCTGTGGGTCTGGAGTCAAATGTTGGCCAGACCAGGTGAGAATATTTGTTGTCCTTCCCTAAAGTCGGGAAGTAAACCTGATGAATTCTTCCTACTGATCAGCAATGCATTTATGGTGGCCTCGCCAATGTCTTGTACAGATACAACATGACATCCCAACTCCTACTCTCAATGCCCTGCCCAATGAAGGTAACCATCCCAAAGGCTTGCTTCACCAGCCTGCCTGCCTGTGATGCAACTTTCAAAGAACTATGTACCTGCATCCCTGTGTCTCTGACTGACAACACCACGCAGGGCCTGAACATTAGCTGTACAAGTCCCACCCGCTTTGTTTCACCACAATGGAACACTTCACATTTATGTAATCAAACTCTATCTGCTATTCTTTAGCCCACTCTCGCAGCAGCACTGTTAATCTTGTTGGATCATAGATAACTGTCTTCAATGTCCACATTACCACCAATTCCAGCGTCACCCAAAAACATTACTTACCTGGAAACCAATATTCCCTTCCAAACCATTTACCCAAATGACAAACAACAGGGGACCCACTATATCGCTGGTAACATCCCTCCAGTCAGAAAAATAACATGTCTCCCATCACCCTCTGTCTCCAACCATCAAGCCCAATTTTGTATCCTGTTGAAGAACTTCTCCTGAACGCCATATCCTTTTACACTGATCTGAGCTTATTACCCATTTACCATACGGAATGTAGAACATAGAACAGTGCAGAACAAGACACTTCGACCATGATGCCACGTCAACCTTTTATCCGACTGTAAGACCAAACTAACTTCCATATCCTTCATTTTACTATCATTCAAATGCCTATCCAAGAGTCTATTAAATGTCCCGAAAGTATCTAATTTTACTAGCACCATTGTCAGTGTATTCCAAACGCCTACCATTCTCTATCCTTTTATCCATCCTCCATTCACCTTAAAATTCCACCCCTTGTAATAGCTATTTATGCCATATGAGAAAAAGCCTCTCATTATTCACTCTCTCCATGCCTCTCATCATCTTGTTCACCTCTATCACGTTGTCCAACATCTTTCTTCACTCCAATGAGAAAAGCCTTAGCCCCCTGAACCTTTCTTCATAAGAAATGCCCTCTCTTCCAGGCTGCATCCTGGTAAATCTCCTGTGTACGCTCTCTAAAACTTGCAATCCTTCCTGTAAAGACGGTACCAGAACTGAACACAATATCCTGGTGTGGTCTCACCAGGATATTGGAAAGATGCAGTAAAATCTCACTGTTTTAAAATCAATCCTCTTCCTAAGGAAAGCCAACACAACATATGCATTTTAACAATCCTATCAACGTGCATGGCAACTTTGAGGGGTCTATGGACATGGACCCCTTAATCACTCTGATCCTCCACACTGCCAAGCATTCTGCCTTTCACTCTGTATTCTGTATTCAAATTCCACCTTCCAGAATAAATCAGTTTACACTTTTCCAGCTTGAACTCCATTTGCTATTTCCAGCCCAGCTCTGTGTACTGTCAATGTGCCATTGCAACCTACATCAGCCCTCCACATTACCCACCACTCCACCAGATTGGCAAACTTACTAACCCACTCTCCAACATGTACATCCAAGTCATTTATAAAAATCACAGAGAGCAGAGTCCAAAAGCCGACTGTTATAGAACACCACTGGTCACTGAGCTCCAGGCTCAATACTGTCCATCTGCTGCCATACTCTATCTTCTCTGGGCCATCCAATCCTGCATCCAGACAGACAGATTTCCCTTATCCCATGCCTCCTTATTTTCTGAATGAATTTCAACATACTCTGCCATATCTTCAAAGAATGCAATAAGGCATGAACTGCCCCTCACAATCCATGCTGACTGTCTAAAATTTAACTATGGCTTTCCAAGTAGTCATTAATCCTGTCTGTCAGAATCCTCTCCAATAGTCTGCACTTCACAGACATAAGACTAAATCTGTAATTCCCAGGTTTCTACCTCCGTAACATGGCCCGGACTCTACAAATCTTCCCTCCTCTTTCAGGTTCCCCAAAAGGGCACTGGAGGATGGGAGGGGGGTGACAGAGATAGGGAGAGATATCAGGACAGGAGGATTTTGCAGATATTATGAGTGTTGCCCTGCCAATTCTGAGGTTACATGGAAATGAATGATTTGAGGAGGGAGGGAGGGAGATTGTAGCGAAATGTAAGGTTTCACAGTTTAGGTCTTTTGTTAGGACTGCAAGAGGTGACTAAGTTGGGGAAGGTTTAAGCACTGGTGGCTTTTACATAAAAATGATTTTGATATCAATGGCAGGAAGAGGATTCAGGAAACTGGAGAGTACGGGGTCTAAACGAGGTTACACAAATAGGAAGAGTTGTCAGAGATGCAGGTATTTACAGAGACAGCAATGGTCTGATCTGGAGCAGAGGACCAAGATTGGGAGGGATGTGGGGACTGCAGGAGGTTTGACAGGGAGGGAGGACCATAGAGCCACAGGAGGTTACAGAAATGTGGAGAGCTGTACGGCCTGCAGGAGTTGGGGAGGTTGGGAGGGATGGATCAGTTTACAGGGATAAGGATAGTGGTAGGAAGTGCTGGTTTATACTGACAGGGACTATTTAGGGAATGGAGCAGAATACAGAGATAAGGTAGGTTGTATAGGCTGGAAGAAAGAACACACATATGGAAGGTAGTCGGGACTGAACTGGTTTAGAGATGTCGAAATTCTTAGTTTCTGGTGTTATTTAGTCATGGAGGATATGGAATCGGACAGATTTTCCTGGAGATGAGAACAGCAATTTTAACTGGAGATAGTTACACAGATAAAGGAGCATTCATAATCTCCTCCAGTTTGGCCTAAGTGGGAAAGTGTTGTAGGGGACGTTGTCGTTAACACAGATAGGTGTGTAAGGGCTGCAAAATTTTATGCAGATGAGTAGATGGGTGGAAATACTGGAAGAGCTTACATTGACAGGGTGGGTGATAGTGATGAGAGCATGTTACCCAGACCGCAGATCCTTTCGGAACTGGATTGGAACAGTCACAGGGACTGGAGTGGGTTCGATAGATCGGCGTGTGGCAGAAACCTGGGAAGATTATAGGATCTCCACAGATTGATTGCATCTTTAGGGCTGGAAGAGGTTCGGTAGATACAGAAACCTTAAACCCAATGTATACCATCTTCATTTGCCAAACCATAGCCTCATTACCCCTCATCAGCCAGAGATCCCTAAACCTGCCATTATCCCTTCACCCTAATAGGCATACACTGACCCTGGATTTTCAGTATCACACATTTTCCATTTGTTTCTTTTCCTTCAAACAGACTCACCCACCCAACCTCTGCTCGGTCCTGCTTCATGGCCCCAAAAGTGGCTGTGTTCCAGCATATTTCCTTAACCTGTGGACCTCTCCTATCATTTTCTGTAATTATTCTAAAACTAAGACAGTTGTGGTCACTGAACCCAAAGTGTACTCCGACTGATACTTCAGTCACTTCCTCGTCTCGTTTTCTCAGGGGAAATTCAATGTTGCGCCCACCTGAGTAGAGTAGGCCCGTCTATATATTGGTCAAGGAAACTTTCTTGGATCCATTTGACAAATTGTTATCCTTATGTGCCTTTTATTCTCTGAGTGCACAAGTCAATACAGGGGAAATTAAAACCTCCGATCAATGCTGCACTCTTATTCCAATACCTATCGACAATCCCTCGACACATCTGCTCTTCTCATACCCGCTGACTATTTGCGAGTCTGTAATACAGTCCAAACAATGTGACCACCCTCTTCTTCTTTCTAACTCCTAACCATATGGCCTCATTTGATGACTCTTTAGGGATATCCTCTCTGACCACTGTTGTTACGTTCTCCCTTATCAAAAGCGCAACTCCCCCTCCTCATTTACGTGTCGTTCTGTCACACTTGCACCTTCTGTATCCCGAAACACTGAGCTGTCAGTCCTGCTCTTCTCTCAGCCATGTTTCTGTTATGTTTCAGCCACTCTCAGACAACAACTCACCAGGACAAAGGACCCGATACCCAGCATGAGCAAAACCAACTTAATGTACAAAATTTCATGCAAAGACTGCACAAAACGCAACGTGGGACAACCAGGAAGACAGCTAACGATCCGTATTCATGAACACCAACTAGCCACGAAACGACACGACCAGCTATCCTTCATAGCCACACACGCAGATGACAAGCAGCATGATTTCGACAGGGACAACACGACTATTATACGGCAACCCAAACAGAGAACAGCCAGGGAATTCCAAGAGACATGGCACTCATCCACAGATTCTATGAACAAACACATCGACCCAATATACCAGCCACTGCAGCGGGCAACTAGAACTGGCAACCAAAAGCAGCTGAGACAAACCACTATAAATGCCAGAGGAAACGCTTCATAGGAGCCCCCCAAGCCCTGAGGATGTCACCTAGACGTGGGAGGAAACGTGTGCAATACAAATTTCCAGTTCGGCAAACAGAACCAAGCAACAAGCACCCGAACTACAAATCATCTCACAAATATGACTGTATGAATCAAGAAAACGAGGGAAAAGGATGAAAAGATATGGTGAAAGCAAATTGGCACGAAATATAAAACAAGCATCACGAGAATTTCCATGCATATAAAAAAAGTTCAAGATGAATGTGTGACCTTAGACAGAAATGAAGTCAGGACATCATATTGAGGACATTTGGAGGGTGTGATTGCAGAATTGTCTAGAGGCAATAGGCAGATATTTTATCCCATCATTTGACATAGTTCCTCAGAGGGAAGGTACTTTAAACATTTCAATGACATAATCAAAATAGTTCTAGGAGGGAAGTTCATGAACTATCTCTACCAAAAGAAACAAGATTTTTAACAAACAAAAAAGACTAAGAGCAGACTGGACAGCAGTGATTCATGGTTTTAAAAGATATGTTTACAGAGAGACTGGCGGCACTGTGTGAAATTTTCCACAACTCCCTGGATTACAGGAGTGCTCCGGCGAAACTAGAGACACACCAATGTGGGGACTGTCTTCAAGAAAGGAGCGAGACTGAAAGCAGGAACCATTTAGCCTAAAAGTTATTGCTGGGTATCTGCTAGAGTCTGTTATGCAGGAAGGAATTGCGAGTCATTTAGTAAAGGTTCACAAGGATCTATGTTTTGCCTGTAAAATCATACAAAGATTTTTTTTCTGGCTATCCCTGAGAATGTAATGGGCGGATTGATAAAAGGAGATTGGCAGACACGAGGCTTTCCAAAGATTTTCCACAAGGTATCACAATAAAAGGGTTATTACCCAAGACAGGTGATATTTTCATGGAATGGCGATTTGTTAACACATCGAAATCGGAGAATCGGGATTCATCGATCTTTATGATAAAGACGTAACTATGGAGCACAAATTTCAGTCTGACGGCTTCAGTTATTTAAATTCTATACTGATAGCCTGATGGTGGGAGCTGAGTGCAATATACATCTGAATTTGTGGATGACACTGAGAACGAAAACGCAGGTTTTCTCTTAATGAAGATGACTCCCGAACTAAAGAGCAGTAAAAAGGGATTGGCATGTTCTTGTGTATGAGACATAACGTCAGCATGCTGATGTAGCAATTAACTAGATTGGTGCATTAGATGGGTTCTTGGGACAAAAGGGCTGAGTGGAGAACTCCCGCGCTAGTGTTTAGTTCTTAAAGGCTCACATCAGTTCCTCACTGCTCCCGGCAAGCCCCTGCTGCAAACTCCCGCCCTCGAATTGCTGCTGCCACTGACAAACAGAAATATCAGAAGCGAAACCTACCTGAACTGCTTCCAGTGTCATTATATCGTAACTCAGATAAGGAAACAGGAAATAATCTCAGATGATTTTTTTTTGTTTAGTTTCTCAGAGTAGTGAGTCTTTGTCAATCTCTTCCACAAAGAGTATTGGTGGCAGAGATATTGAATTTTTTTTTCAGGCACAGACGAAAGGCTGATAAATAACAACGAGGGAAGGATTATTAGGCAGGAATGTGCAGTGTTGGGGAAATGCTGACAGGGGTACCAAATGATACTGATTCAAAACATCCAGAAATATAATGCAAAACAAAATGATAACATAGATAAAAATTTAAAATGCAACAGTTAGAAAGGACCATGGTGTTGCTCTGTCATTAGAGAGAGACCACACGTGGTGGATTACTCTGAGGGTCACGGGTGATGGGGTGAGGTAGAGTGTTCCCATCATGGTAACCGCTGTCAGTATGGGGAATTTACCATGCGCTGTTGGCCACTCTCTGCATCACAAACCAGGCGTCCAGCCAACTGAGTGGGAGATAGTGTAACGGCTACAGCCAGAAACAGCCACTGGAAAAGGACAAGAGAAACTTTCATAACAAGGAAAAAGGTAAAATTCAGATAACAGTAAAGATAAGAGTTGAGGATAAAAACGTTCTCTGTCAGAAATTGAATTCTATAACTAGACAATTGATAAAAGCTGTCTTTGGCTGAATACAATAAAGTGAGACAAGTAAATTAGCCAGGATTATTCATTGTATTTTGGTATCGTTAACCATAAATAAGTGTGTATTTCTGACTGGTCTATGGAAAATGTGCTTATCGTTACGTGAAATTAAAAAGATGATGCAATATTTTGTCTGGAGAGTGCATTCCAATTGGAAATACCCTTGAATAGGCGCTTGAAGATAACCTGGGAAACGTGCCTGAGTGCTTTCTGGTCAGTGACAGCAACCCAAGGAGTTGAATGACTGAAAATCCCTCCAACATTGAGATGAGAATACCATCAGATCAGCTGCGGTATTATTGAAAGCTACAAAACATTTTTAATGGATGAATGGCCTCATGATGGAATTGAATTGTATGTGATTGAAAAAACGTACATCCCTACTCCTTCTCCTTATGCGTTACATACTGGGCCAATCACATTTTCCTGAAAAATGTGATTATTTGGAACATTATCCCGAGCATTCCATAATCAGCATTCTCCAGAATGTTCTGTCGCCATGAGGGTATTTTTTTCAGGCGAGAGAGCTAGGGAAAGGGTGACAGGGAAGCTGCTGCGTGTGATAGTGTGAGTTTTGGAGCATGAGCCTTGTTTGGGGGTAGGTGCTATAACAGATATACAGTGAGTGTGTGGGAGCAGAGAGAATACGGTAATCTTATCCTGACAGAGCAGGGAAGGTTATTGATGCTTGTCATGTATTGCTGGACATTTCTTCAGACCGCAGATACTGCACTGAGCTGGGTGGTTAGCTCAGACCATGCTCGGTGGGTATGGTTTTCTGGCCCACCCTGGGAAGAGAAAATCCACGTCGTTACTCCCTCATCCACCTGTCCCTGTCGACAAACTGTGGTGTCATTGCACCTTATTTAGCATGCTCGGGGTAAAATGTGCAGGGCAGCTCCAAACAGAGAAAGCTCAACCGTGCGCCCATTGTCCTTTTAAAGATGGCATCAGTGCCAGTGTTTCCAGAATATCCAGGGGCGCCGGCCGATGTTGAGTACCTCCAACCATGATAGGTGGGAGAATAGCACTGGCATTGAATGAGAGGGAAACCATAGGGTTGGGTGGGTAGTTACTGAGGTAAGTTCGATAAGATAGCACCAGGAAACTAGTTCAGCTTGGTGCAGATAATTCCTCTGTCACTCAGTGAGACAAATTATTGTCGGATTCAGCCCAATGAGTCGAAGACTCTACTGTGCCGACTCCCAATTGAAAAGCTGCAGAACAAATGCTCATCCAAATCTTCATCATCTGAATTCGCAACGATATCCCGTTCACCCATCATTACTGGGAATACTGGCTAACGTTGCAAGATGCTGTTGAAATATCTTCACATCAATATTCTTAAACCTGTGATCATCCATGAAATTGTCTCTCAATCTCCCTTTCTCGTTTTCCCAAAGTCTTCTTGTCTTTTTTTGATATTTAATCTGATTTCCCGACCATCTCTCTCTGGCAGAGATTTGTACACCCAGATCACCGTTTAGTCATGGTACTATGGAGATATGGAGCCCCAAATGGATGAGAGCTGCACATACTGTCACTTCCAGTATGAGTTGCAAGTTTCTCCACACTGGGCAGGGATCTAATACAATGTTACTGAACAATGTACTGGGGCGGGGTACACAGCTCTACATGCTGGGAGAGTAACTCCTCCTGGTTCACAGATCAATGCACTGGAGTGATGTATACAGCTCTCCATGCTGGGAGGGTAATTGCTCCTGGTTGACGTACGATTCACTGCTATTCACTGTAAAACTCCCCATACCGACCAGATACCTTATGCACTTTTATAGAACAAGAGCACTTGTTTGGGCTGAATATTACCCCATGCTGCACTAAACGGTTTGTTCAGATTTCTGAATCAATGCGCTGATGTGATCTGTATTACTTCCCATGTTGGACCAATAGCTAATGGATTGGGCAGAGCTGCACAGCATTCCATCCTGGGCAGATTGCTTGGTTGTGCTGAGACTGGTCTGCACGATGCTCCGTGCTGAGTAGATATCTCATCTGGTCTTATAGAGTCTGGGCTGGATCTGTGAGGTAGATTGTATATCTGTTATAATGACTGATAGAACTGTCACTCATCCAGCTCGACGCATTCCGCTGCCAAACCACGTGTTTCAGAAACTTATTGTCCATTAGTAATTATCCAATTAAAGCATGAATATATGTCTTTTTTTTCATGGCCCCAACAGACGCTTCTCACAAGATATGAAGAAGGTAGTGAACCCGAACATTTTCTTAATTTAAAGGTATTTGTGTGGTGCTGTGTTTCAGATGTAATTCGTTTGGTCAAAATATTTAACATTAAGCAAAACACAATTTATTCAAACACTGTAGCGAAAATACAAATAAAACAAGAGGCACATGGAAAAACTTAATTTATTGGAAACTCAACAGATTACTGGATTACTAAACAGTAACTGCTTCAATATTGTAACATCCTGGAAATACCACTTGCCAAAAAAACAAATTCAGGAAATGTATTGTCGAACATGCAGTTCTCCAATCCAAGAGGAACGAACATCAAGAAACAATTTTGAGGGAAATCTCAGGCAGAGCGCGTAGCAGACGGGAGAGATTGACTACCTTCCAACCCTGCTGAGACACCAGCAATAAATGACGAAATGTAAATCTAAGAATACTGTTTTGTGATAGCTTGACCATCACTCCACAGGACCAAGCCGTGGCTGCAAGGATCACAAGGAATTGACTGTATGTAAACCCTCTATGGCACTGTAGTAGCATCTCAAACATGCCTAACCCTACCTAATCCCAGCAATGTTGGTAAGATATATTGTCAAAGTTACATGTTAATAATTAAAGCCAAAGGATATAGCAGGCCTGGGGATCAAACGCAGATAGCCTCGGGAGCCCAACAATCCCTAACCTGCCAAAATACAGTAGAAACATCGAGCTTGTGTAGAGAAAGCATCATCTCTTTCACTCACATCTAACTTTACAAATGGAGATGTGCCATTCACCCAATAGTCAGTGATGTCAACATCCCACTGACACCAAGTTATGTCAGGGTTGTTGCGAAAGGGGTTAACTGAAGCTGTTTGTTCGGTGACTGTAATTGATGTCAGTCTCCATGGATCCTAACTGTGGCACTGGAGGTTTTCCTCTTCTACTAATAATGGGCTCCCTTCAACCTATTATCTCATAGTATCAAAGGCAATGTCATCCTCAAGATGATTGGAATCAACAAGTACAGAGAAAGGAAGAGGAAGACAATCTTAGAACAAAAGCCGGGAATGTTTCAACAATGAATCAGAATTTGAGAACATTAGTCTGGAATGTTCCAACAATGGATCATATTCTGAATACATAAGACTGGAATATTCCAACAATGGATCAGAATCTGAATGTTTTAGACTGGAATGTTCCAACAATGGACAAGAGTTTATCTGATGGGCTTTATTTGCTTTCTCTGAATTGGACATGGTTAGAGTTGCGGATACAAGCCGTACTGATGATTCTTCAAGCTGGATACTATCCCATTCTCGCTATTATTGGTGTTCCTGGTAAGTCTATCTCTGTCAATTCCATAAACGATGGTGAAGGTCATTGCTATTTCAGTTAGTTATATTTAGCATATGTATAAACTGGTATCTTTAGTTTCAGTCACAAGCTCCACTTCATTTCCATCAATTTCAGACACCTCACTCATAAATATCTAAGAAGGAAGAAAATTGTTCAGTTCCTTAAGTCTTCCTTTTACCCTGAACTGTTTCTCTATATTTTATTTGCCATCAACCCTGCCCACACCGACCTCCACAATATCCCCAGTTTCCAGCTCTGTTTCAGTGCTGTTGTTGAATTAACTGTCATATGCCCCATTGTTAACTTCAGCTTTTACGGCTCCAGTTCTCTTCTGACCTCTCCTCCAATTGCAAATATTTTGAACACATTTATTCTTACCTTCCCAGCTGTTTCGCAATAGGGACACCATATCAGAGTAATAATCACAGTGGCCGGGTCATTGAGAGACACAGGTTTTAACCTTAAAGGCATTGTTTCAAATGCAATCACGGCTCATGACAGAACTTAAATTTGAATGACAAAAAATTGGAATGAAATCTCATTTTATTAACGGCAACCATAAACCATCAGGATTTCTTTCATTATTTCACTAATAGCTTTTACTAAAGAAACTAAGTGTGATTTCAGCCCCACGTCCACATAGTTGGCTCCATATTGTCTTGACAAATGACCTCACGGCCAAGGGGAGCTAGTGACGGATATCCCGTGAAACAGCAGCATTAACAGTAAATAAACCAATGAACTGTGGATGCTCGAGATTTGAAATAAAATTCTCCAGCATCTGAAGATGTTGGAGAATCTCAGCAAGTATAGCAGCCTCTTTCACGAGAACAGATAAAGTTTCAAGTCTAATGACCCTACAGCAACACTGAAAGCCATCGAGAAATAATATTATTTATGTCAGGCTGGATGAGTGAGGGGGAGATTAGTTGAATGGATGGAAAAATATCCATCGAGAGAGAGAGAGAGAGAGAGAGAGAGAGAGAGAGGGAGTGAGAGAGAGAGAGAGAAATGAAAAGCAAACAAAGGGACTGCTGACAATGAAGTTCAAGGAAAATTAAAAGGGAATTTCTTCTAACAAAACCCCTTTCCCCATATTCCTGAATATTACGTCAATCTAAATATGTCCATGTTTAAAGTCAGTTATATTCCCTCTACCGTTCTTCTCTAAGTGTGGTAGTCAACTACATCTGTAATGCTGATGCTGCCGTTATAGTTGCTGAGATAGAGAAACGTAATGCTACATTGTCAACTGTTTCTTTGGAGAACGGAAATTTTGCTGTGTGTCTGCCAGAAATGTGACAGCTTTCTCAGCCAGGAAGATAAACTTTTTCAACATGGAATGGATGCACTCTGTGTGTGAGGATTTGACTTGCACCTGTCATTAGACAGTAAAGGCAGGTTCAGTGGGTGTTTTTCTCGGGTGTGTATTATCAGCTGCAGCATGTATTCAGGTGAGACCTGAGGGTCTGGTGACCCCACTCTGGACACTGCCTTTATAGAGTGTTTGTGTCCATGGGAAGCAAATGTAGCTGATACTGCACAGAAGGAAATCACTGTACATGGCGAGGGGCTGGGCATTGTATTATCCTTACTGGGGTTTCCAGGAATATATTTCTAAGATGAAACAATTCCAAACATAAAATGTGAACCTTTCAAAAACGAGGTGATCGCTGAGCTGTGTCCACTCCATCAGTATAAACTCTGCCTCATACCATGGACAAAACTGTGATGACACTCACGCTGAAGTGAACTGGATTAATTCTGGAATTTTCCAGGCAGGAGTTGTTAACGTATTCATCATCTCCAAAGTGCAGTACACCGAAATATTCACTGGCTGTCAGAAACCATCTGCCAGTTGAGAGGAATACATTGAGTCTATGTTCCTGAGCGTTGTACAGAAGAAAACTCATATATACACCAGGGATCAGCGGGATGGAGAAAATGAGGGACTGCACGAAACTAGAATTAATGAAGAGTATGTTTTTGGAAATCGAATCGAATTGAAGGTTGTTAAGGTGCTGCTTCTGCTGCGCTACATCCCAAAATATCGAGGTGGTGGCAATAGAGCTAGCGAAAGAATTAATAATTATTATTCCAAACTGGTTACATATGAGAAAGGATCCTGCAGACTAGAAAACAGCTATTGTAAAACTAAACGTTTAAAACAGCTCTGAGAGACAAACAGAAAACTAAACAACTTGACGTCAGCTGTGAGAAAAACGTTGGGACGTTTTATAAGAATGTGGTAA
The DNA here is from genome assembly GCF_020745735.1 of Hemiscyllium ocellatum. NCBI lineage: Eukaryota > Metazoa > Chordata > Chondrichthyes > Orectolobiformes > Hemiscylliidae > Hemiscyllium > Hemiscyllium ocellatum. The sequence continues at coordinate 18,516,939 of NC_083408.1, forward strand.
CTGGAAACTAGGAAAATAATGATATGATTTGATTGATATGGCCAAGATTCAGTAAAGGGAAAAGATCTTTGCTAAACCTGCTGGAGGTTGTGGACTCTGTTAGTTATGTATTTGACAAGTGAGGACCATGCAAAGTGTAGTAATTGAATTTTCAGTCGAGGTTTGACATTGTTGAGTGCAGGTTCGTGGAGAATGTTAGAGTCCATGGGTTGGTAATGGTGGAATGTACACCATATGTATTAAACATTGGATAATGGAGAAAATGAACAGAATTGTACATGTTTTTTTCTCTGGATGAAGGCTTAGATTAGACTTACAGCGTGGAAACAGGCCCTTCGGCCCAACAAGTCCACACCGACCCGCCGAAGCACAACCCACCCATACCCTTAAATTTACCCCTTACCTAACACTACGGGCAATTTAGCATGGCCAATTCACCTGACCCGCACATCTTTGTGACTGTGGGAGGAAACCGGAGCACCCGGAGGAAACCCACGCAGACACGGGGAGAACGTGCAAACTCCACACAGTCAGTCGCCTGAGTCGGGAATTGAACCCGGGTCTCTGGTGCTGTGAGGCAGCAGTGCTAACCACCGTGCCGCCCCTTATGGGGATCAGAAGGATGAGTTCTTGTGCAATAGCTGTGCACAAGGTGTAATAGTAATTCAGATGTTAACATCAAATAGCACCGTTGCTATTTAACTTTTTTAAATGGTGAGAGGTTGGGAGGGCTGTTGTTGAAAAAGACCTGGACGTCTTTGTCATAAGTCACTAACAGAATTCGTACGAGGCAGGAAGTAATTATAAGTGTAAAGGATATGTGGTCCATCATGGAAAATTATTAAAGTGCCAGAATAAATGTATCTTACTCATTGGTAGTGTTTTGTTGAGCCAGTATTTGGGGTAACGTGTACAGGCTGAGTCTGCTTTATAAACAATGCTCCCTATGTCACCGAGACAGTGAGAAGGTGTTTCACCAGACTGAACCCTGGCATGATCTTACCATAAGGAGAGAATGTATTAACTATGTGTTTAATCTGCAGCGCTGTGAGAAAATAAGAAATTGAAACTTGATGATTAGGGACAGACCCTCATTATGTCGTAAGCAGCCATTAATAAGGAAATAAATTCCATACTTTCTATAGGATGGTCGATTCTTGATAGCTGACATGCCTGTGCAAAGACCTCATCTCGATTGACAGTGAGGTACAGGCTCTGAATAAAGTCTGAACACTTCAATGCACAGTTACTGTGTGACCCTGCACTGAGTGTTACGTTGTACACAGTCCTGTCAGAAGCCATAATACCTTCAATGTGCAACAATTAGCCATTCCCCACCAGCTTCTGACTTCTAGAGAAAACATGGGTCTGCTATCTCAGCGACAGAAGATGACTTTGAAACTGGTTAAAAAATTGACTTCATTCCTACTCCCAGGAAACCATGTTAAAGTAACACATTTGTACTATGAGTAGTAAAGCCACGAGGAACAAATTGGAACAGGCTATCTATTCAGTCCCTCTTCCATTTTTTGTGATCTTGGACCATCTCTAAAACCTTCCTTCCTGGGTTAGTGACTTGAGAAGGTGAATTACATCTTTCTGTTCATTTGTAAATGACTCTGAGTGTGAAATTGTCTCTTCCTGACCATTTGTAAGTGACGTGTAGTGTTGGACAGAGAGCTTGTCTTCCTGTGTAACAGTCAGGAGGGACGGAATGGGCTGGCTCTCTTTTTGCACGATAGTTTTGATGGGCTGAATGACATTCCCACATTTTTATGAAGCCAAATTGAGGTGTAGAGTGACCTTCTTCGTTTACTGTCGAAATGCGCAGTGTCTGGCAGCGTTGTTACATAAAGGCTCATGGCAGGTAAACGACACAGGCTTGAATGCTGTCCATGTCTTGTTGCGCATGTACACAGACTGAGTTAGAATTTGACGGATGGCGAAGTGTTCTGAACATTGTGCAACCTACAGTGAATATCCCCACTTCTGATCGGTGTGAACCCAATGGGCTGACCGGCCTGCTTCCACTCTGTATGGAAACTGGAGAGGCTGGGCTGAGGGAGCGACACTGAGAATCTCCTGCAGTAATGTCCCACAGCTGAGATGATTGATGTCCAAGATGATAATCAACTTCACTTGTGCTGTGAATGACTCCAAACAGCGGAGGGTTTGCAACGGATTCTGATGAAGTGCGATTTTGCTCAGGGTCATTGATGTTATTCTCAGTTAAATATTGCCCTGATACCAGAGCCAGTCGCACTTAGCTAAGCCCTTGCTGTCACCTCTCTTACTCATATCAATAGGTCATGGTGTATAAGCAGAGCAATGGTTTCTTCAAACAGAGGGTAGTGAATGTCATATATTCTCTTTCTAGTGTTAGGGGATCTCGATCACTGAACGATCTCTGAATGGTCTTCCCTGTTTCTGTTAACCAGGTCATACGGTAAGTGGTCTCCAACTGGTCCTGTCTAGCAGGTTGGAGGGGCTGAAAGGAACAATGGAGCATCACACTCAGGAGCAGGGTTAGGTCGTTCAACACTATGAAACTGCTCTACCACGCACTAAGATTGTGGAATAACAGGTTGTAGTCTCAGCCCCACTTTCCTGTCTGTATTCCATTATCCATGACTCATTCTCTGTCAAATATTAATGAACTCAGTTTGAATAAATGTGAACAGAGAGGTACCATATACCTTTGGGGAAGAGAATTCCCACTCAAATGGCCGTTTTAGCATTTCTCCTCATCTCCCTTACAGTGTCGTACAGCAAGGAACCCTGTCCACTAAAGCAGACATCCCAATCTGATCTCAACCCATTTGTCAGCATTATGCCGATATCCCTGGAAATCCTTCCTATTAATATGCATATCCAGATGTCTTTTAAATGTTGGATGAAAATTTGGATGAAATAAATTAAAATGAAATCCACAATCTGGATGAAAACATTGTCCCTTTACTATGTTTCTCTCCTCATCTTAAGTCTTTGTCCTAAAGGTTTGGACTCCCCAATCCTGGGAAAAAGACCTTGGGTATTCAGAATCTCCATGCCTTTCATAATTTTACAAACGTCCATGATGTCACGTCTCGGCCTCCGATGCTCCAGAGTAAACAAGCCCCAGTCTGTCAAACCTCCCCCATAACTCAAACCCTCCACTCCCGTCAATAACCTTGTAAATCTTTTCTGCACCCTTTGAAGTTTATCAACATCCTTCCTGAAGCTTTGCGAACTGAATTAAACACAGTATTCTAAATCTGACCTCACCAAAATCCTGCCTAGTCACAACATGATCTTCCACTCGCATACTCAATGCACTGACCAATAAAGGCAAACATACCAAACCCCTTCTTCACCACCCGTCTGCCTGCGACTCCACTTTTAAGGATCTTTGAGCCTGCACAGTTTTGTTCATCAGTACTCCGCAGGGTGCCACCATTAATTTTGTATGTTCTGCCCTATTTTACCTTAACAAAATGCAACACTTCACTTTTATCTAAATTTAACATCATCTGTCACTCCTTGGCACATTGGCCCTTCAGATCGACGTCCCTTTGTACTCCAAGGTAAACCTTGCTGGCCACTGCAATTTCAATGTCATCTGCAAACACAATAAACAGGCAAATATTCACATTCAAATCATTGATATATCTAACGAAAAGCAGTGGATCCAGAACTGTTCCTTGTGGCGCATCACTGGTCATAGGCCTCCAGTCTGAAAAGCAGTCCTCTACCACCCTCCGTCTCCTATCTTCGTTTTAATTTTGTCGTCATTTGACTAGCTTAACTTGGATCTATTTATGACCTAACCTTACTAACTTGTCTGCCATGCGGAATCTTGTCGAATACCTTGCTGAAGTCAATATGGACAGTGCCATCACCAATCTTCTTTGTCACCTCTTCACAAAACGAAATGAACTTTGTTAGAAATGATTTCTCATACATAAAGCCAAGTTGACTATCAATCATCAGTTGTTACTTTTGCAAATATATGTAAATCCTACACCGCTCAATGCTCTCCAACAATATGGCCACCAATGACGTCATGCTCTCTGGTCTTTAGATCAGGACATTATTGTCTTTCCTCGCCCCATACTTTTGCTGCTCAGTGCAAATTTTAATGTAACCAGATTGGTGATGTGATCAATAATATTGGCCTCAGACTGGGTCAGGGTTAGGAACACTGGGTCAGGGTCTGGCAGGATTCTTTAATCTGTTAAAATTAGCAAGTTTATGGCCCACACAAAATTGCTCAAAGTACGATGGAAAGATAAATGACAGACAGTTTGGATATTGCAAATCTGTACACCAATGTTTTCCTTTCGAAAAATACTGACACATGCACCCATTTGACGACAAACTGAAAAATAAAATCTGTGCAGAGGGTTAACTTTAAAGAACTTAGCCCAAATATTAATTGAATTCGTGACAAAAGGAAACACGAGAGATTGTCCCCAACATCATTCAGCTTTTGGAGCTATTCTGCAGTTACAAGCTCATGGTAATGGGATTACTTCCTGGAACAGGTTGGTTTAGCTGAATGCCCTTTACTTCAGACAGTGGAGCGATTCCAGTGAATCCTCGACAGGAATCCTCCAGTAGTGGTAAAAACGGCTGAGGAGTTCTCAGCACACACACATTGCTGGTAGGAGGAAAACGGAAAGAGAAGGAGGAACAGGCTGTTCCTTCTCAGGAAGATACAATTTCTCACTCTCTGAGTTGATTCACGCAATAATGTTTTCCCGCCCCAAACCGGACCAACTGAGGTCTCTTTGAACTGTGTCTGAACTGTACGACTCCATCACATTCCCTGCTCCATGTAGATACATCGTTGCTGCTGTTGGACACCCAGCCATTTCTTTCAGAGCAAATAGGGCCACTACATTTGAAGATGTGTGTATAATTTTAAAATACAACTTGCAATATGTTCACAATACCTGCCTTTCAATGAATACATCCTATTTAAATTAGCTCCCCAGTCTTATTGTCCCAGAGAAGATAAAATATTCATCAGGTATTCATTAACTCAAAATATTATGTGGTCAGTAAAAACATTTCTCATTCTCAGGCCTAAACTTCTAATATTTCATAACATCATGCCTTCATCGCAAGAGCATGTAAAGAGAAGCATCTTTGAATAGTTTCAAAAGCAATTTGTTTTTTTTCTTCAGTGAAATTACAACCTTGCACAGTACATCAGATGTGGTCTGAGTAACGGCCTGTACAGATGCAGTAAAGCAATCTTAAGATCAGACCCAATACTTTTTACAAGAAAAAGTATCATTTCATTTCATTTTCAAATCACGTGCTGTATGTGTTGTCTAAATTGATGTAGTTTATGTACCAGGGCACACTATTTCCTTTGTACAACGGAGTACTGCAATCTGCCTCTAGTTATATAATTTATGATAGTTTTATTCATCCTCCAAAACACAGACTTCCCATCACCTAGAATGTTTTTTTTGGCGAAGCTTTACTAACTGCCATGCCCTGTCTGTATCCAATTACATAAGCTCTGCCCTCCCTCGCATGTATCCCATTGCAGACGCTCTGCATCCACTTGAAACATTATTGTAAGACTATCCTGGTGTATGAGCAAACTGAGCTCCAATCCATTCAGCCCCTTCTTCCAAATCATTAATCTGGATTTTAAACTGCTGATGACCTCACACTGATTCCTGGGGAATTCCTGGGGAACTAGTGACAGCTTTCCAACCTGAAAATATGTAATTATCTCGACTATGTATTTCTTGTAGCGGACCAGTGCTCTCGTCTTCCCGTTTAACAGCCTAGAAAGGTTGCATGACCTACTGCTGTACTATCCAGCTGACTGTCGATTCGTTTCTGATCTCAGCAATCCTCCATTCTGGCTACTTTGTCAGATGATCAGGTGGAGTTTGTACTGTCAATGGTTCTGATCCCTGAGAGTTTAAAAGATGAGCACAGAATATAGACTAACATTTGGGGTGATCGCTACCCGATCAAAAATGCTGTCTTCCTATTGCAACGAGAGAACCATCGGCAGTGTCAGTCATGTGCTAAACTTTGACGTTTAGACCCTGAGGAGGGGGGAGATTCCGATTATCACTCAATGGGCTGAGGAGTGGCAGATGGAGTTTAGTTTAGATAAATACAAGGTATCAGAATTTGGGAAGACAAACAACGAGAGGACATATACAATTCAATGTCAGGCCATTTGTAGTGTTGTAGAACAGAGGGATGTTGGGGTTCTGGTAGATTTCTTTGAAGTTTGCATCATGTTTTGGCAGGGTGGGCATGAAGGCGTTTGACTTGTTGTCCTTCATTGCTGAAATCTTTGAGTAAAGGAGCTAGAACATTATCTTCAGATTGTGCTGGACATTCGTGAGGTCTCTCCTGAATTTCTGCATACAGTTCTGGTCACCCAGTCACATTGAGGATATAATTAAACTGAAGACGGGTCGGAAAAGATTTCCCAGGATATTGCTGGTAATGGAGTGTTTAAGTTATGACCACAGCCTCGATAGACTGGGACCTTTATCCACTGCAGCGTAGAAGTTTGAGACCTTATCAAACTTATAGAGGTTGATAAAACAATGAGGGGTATAAATAGTGTTGAATGGCAGGTGTCCTTTCCTTAGGGTGGTGGATTTCAAGGCTAGGGGTAATTTTAAGATGACAGGAGAAAGTTTAACAGAAGACAGAGTGTCATAGAACTGTCCAGCATGGAAACAGACCTTTCTATCCAACTCGTCCCTCCTGACCAGGTGTCCTTAATTAATGCTACCATTTGGCCCATATCGACTAAACGCTTCCTCTTCATGCGCTTATGCAGATGCCTTTTAAATGTAATTGCACCAGCCTCCACAACTTCCTCTGGCAGCTCGTTACATACACAGCACCCTTTAATTGAGACAGTTGCTCCTTAGATGCGTTTTAATCTTTCCCCTCTCACCTTCAGCCTACGCCCTCTAGCATTGGAACGTGCTACATTTGGGAATATACCTTGACTATTCTCGCTATCCATTCAATTTATGAATTTGGAACCTCTAAGGTCACCTCTCAATTGCTGGGGTTACAGGTAAAATAACCCCGGCATACTCCGCCTCTCCTTAAATGTCAGAATCCGCACTCCTGGCAATATCTTTGTAAATCTTTTCTGAATCATTTCAGGTTTCACTCATCCTTCCTCTATGATCTCAACCGCAATTGCACAAAGTATTCAAAAGTGGTCTAACCAATGTTCTGTACAGCCGCAATACGACCTCCAACTCTTGTATTCAATGTACTGACCAACAACGGCAAGCATGTCGAACACCTTCTTCACTGTCCTATATACCTGCGATTCCACTTTCCGAATACTATGAACCTGTACCCCAAGATTACATTGTTGAGCAACACTCCCTAGGAACTTAACTTTAAATGTATAAGCCAAGCCTTGATTTTCCTTTCTAAAATGCAGGATTTCACATTTATCTAAATTAAACTCCATCTGCCACTCCTCAGCCCATTGGTTCATCTGATTAAGATCCCGTTATACTCCGAGATGACATTTTTTCTCTGTCCACTACAACTCCAACTTTGGTGTCATCATTAACCGTAGTAATCATGCCTCCTATATTCATATCCAATTCATTTATATGAATGACAAATAACAGTGGACCCAGCACCGAACTTTGTGGCACTCCACTGGTGACAGGCCTCCAGGATGAAAAGCAACCCACACCACCACACTCTGCCTTATACCTTTAGCCAGTTCTGTATCCAAATGGCTAGTTCTCCCTCTATTCCATGAGTTCTAACCTGGCTAACCAGTCTACCATGAGGACCTTTGTTGAACGCCTTACTGAAGTCCATATAGATCACGTACACTGCTTTGCCCTCATCAATCCTTTTCATTACTTCTTCAAGCAAAACTAATCCTGTTTGTGAGACATGTTTTCCCATGCATTAAGCCATGTTGGCTATCCCTAATCGGTCCTTGCCTTTCCAAAAACTGCATGAACCTCCTGTCCCTCATGATTCCCTCCAATAACTTGTCCACCACCGATGTCAGGATCATTGGTCTATAGTTCTCTGGCTTTTCCTTCCCAGTTTGTTTAATGATGGTATCACGTTATTCAGCGGACAGTGAGGACTGCAAATGCTGGAGATTAGAGCCGAAAATGTGTTGCTGGAAAATCACAGCAGGTCAGACAGCATCCAAGGAGTAGGAGAATCGATGTTGCGGGCATGAGCCCTTCTTCAGGACCAGCTGTGCTTTTCCAGCAACACATTTTCGACACCACGTTCATCAGCCTCATGTCTTCCAGCACCTCACCTTTGGCGACTGATGATAAGAACATGCCATTAAGAATCAAGCACTCACTTCCCGAGCTTCCCACAAAGTTTCACATGGATTAGGACCCATGAAGTGCATTTTGACTACACACCATTTGGTTCGTGTATGGAATGAGCTCCTGAGAAGTGATGGATGTGGATAACATTACAACGTTTAAAAGACATTTGATTAAGTACAAGTATCAGAGAGGTTTAGGGAAAATATTGTCCAAGTGCATGCAGGTGGGACTTGTTTAGTTTAGATTATCATCAGCATGGACTGTATGAGCCAATAGGTCTGTTTCCAAACACCCAGTGAAACTCTATAACTCCATGTGTATTTGTATGTCCAAGCATGTATCTGCATATTTCTTTCCGCCTTGTCTATTTTTGTGTATCTCTATGTGTATCTGTAGGCCCTCTGAGTGTATCTATCTCTCTGTACATGTTATGCATCTGTTTGTGTGTGTGTGTGTGTGTGTGTGTGTGTGTGTGTGTGTGTGTGTGTGTGTGTGTGTGTGTGTGTATGTGTGTTTGTGTCTGTCTGTCTGTCTGTGTTGATGGTGCTATGAGCTGCTGCCGCCTTCCCTCAGTCCCTCCCAAAGTGAATCCCTGATGATTTTCACTCTCCACTGCCACCTGTACAGTGTTGTGGAGAGGGAAGCAGAGACTGACAGCAACAGAAAGCTCAGCAAGTCCGACAGCATCTGTGGATAGTAATGAAAGTTCAAGTTTCAGGTAGAGTGACCTTTCCTCAGAACTCGTGTCAGGGGGATATTACATCACTTTGAGCACCACAGAGACTGCCACACTCGCCCCAGACTGATACACACAACACTAATACAGAGACATAGAGACACTCACTAATACACGGAAATTAATACAGACATGGAATGTCTGTCAGTAATTCTCTCACTCCATGTTTTTCTTGTCAATATTTCACTTACTCTATTTGGTGTGTGTGAATAAGTAATTCTGTCCACAGGGAGATTTTAGTATTTCACTTGATCACAGTAGTGAGTGAGTCAGTATGTTAGTGTGGCGTGTGACTGTAGGACAATATCAATGTTTGCAGGTACCATTGCAATTATAAAATTTGTGATGGACAGTGTGGAACTCAAACAGGACAGTGACACGCTGGTGTAGTTTTCCCTTTATGGCAGATGAGGATCAATGCAGGGCCGTGTGAGGTGATACACTTCGGTAGGAAGAACATTGAAATACAATGGAAAACAGGCTGTATTATTATAAAAGTGGTGCAGGGATAGTGCACCCCACAATGTACATTTGTCAAAAGAAAATGACACATTTATTCCATTTGACTGGATTTTGTTGGTTCACCAATCCTCCATAAAAGCTAATGAATTACGCCTCAATCCATACTGTCTGATCTTATTGCTTGCTTTTTGGAGAAGCGACAAATCCAATCCTTTCTGGAAGACAACATGTAGTCCATCTCCAGGATTCCCACGATCCACCTTGTTTGTGACATCTTAAAGTAACTCAAGCAAACAATTTAAACACGATTTAGACTTCGTAAAACCATGTTGACTCTGGCAGAGTGTGGTTTAACTTTGTAAATGACCTGAACAATGGATTCTAACAATTTGCCTTAAATTACTATAGTTTACCGTTAAACTTTACTGTCTGATGCATACCATTCATATAATTTCTTCCCTTTCAAACACCTTTACGTTTTGTTTGAATTCCTGTTTAAGAGATCTGCTCCAATTGCTGTGTAATAGCGATGTGTGGCTGAATAGACTCATCATGCTGCTGGTATACAAACTTGATGGACTGATCTCTTTCTGGTGCTCCCATGTTGATGTCTCATAGACCAGAATGACCTCCTTCCGTTGAAGTGCTAGAGAATTGGGCGATTTTGGAACTTTCATATTGCTGTGTAACAGCTCGAGGGGATGACGGGTTTTATCATATACCTCCCTAACAGGCTGGAGAAACTGAACGGTCTCCTCATGCATCCCTGATATGGGGCCGAGGAAAAATTCGTCTTCTCCTGTTCCCTTACAATAGACATGTGTCTGAATTACCTCCTCCTTTCCCATAAAAAAATTTCAGATAGTTTGTGTCCTTATCCAATTCACTTGCAATAGGCCCAGTGGGGCTGAATGGCCTCCTGTTGTCCCAGTGTAACATTCTCCAGTCATTGTATGGTCTCTTCAAGTTCTGTGCAGCAGACTTAAGGAGGCTGAATGGACTGACCCTGTTGCTGTGTAATAGGATACTGGTCCGTTTTCGCCTACCTGGGTCCAATGTTATAGGCTCGAGGGGCTGATTGGCCTCTTCCTGTAACTGCATATCAGCTACAGGGGCTGAATAGCCTCGTCCTGTTCTGGTGTAACAATGCCTGAACATCTTTCTGTTGTTCACGTGTAAAATGTTTGAGAATGTCATAGATTTCTCCATTATGTGTGTACTTGGGTTCTGTTGCTGATTCCTTCTGGTCACTATGCTGAAATAAGACCATCTTTCATCTTTGTAAAGTCCAATGCGCATCAGATCAACCTGACCATCCTTTCCTTATAAACTAACAGCCTCATTCCACGAATCAGTTGAGGGAACGATCTCAGAACTGCTTCCTTTGTAACAATATCATATCTTCAGTGAGGAGATTAAATCTGTACACACTACTCCAGATGTGATCTCACTCAGATCCTGTACAGCAGCAGCAACGCTTCACCAGCCTGTTATAAGGTTCCCACCGAGGTTAGAGCAATCTCAGCTGTCTGGAGGAATGCACAGCACTTTTGAAAGATCATTGTCCTTCTCTACTCCACCAGCATAACGGCAGCTCTGGAGAAAATCTCACAATAAAGCTTGAAAAGAGCATAAATGATGTGGCGAGATGATTTCTACAATTAATCTCCACAGAACCAACTTCACTGAGGCTTCACAGAATCATATAAGGTCGAGCTGAGAAACAGCAATGAGAAACAAACAGTGATGGAAGTTATATATCAAAGTGAAACCTGCAATACAAACGTTGAGCGTGTTATAAAGCAGGACATGGAATATTCTCTACTCCACCAGCATAACGGCAGCTCTGGAGAAAATCTCACAATAAAGCTTGAGAAGAGCGTAAATGATGTGGCGAGATGATTTCTACAATTAATTTCCACAGAACCAACTTCACTGAGGCTTCACTGAATCATATAAGGTGGGGCTGAGAAACAGCAATGAGAAACAAACAGTGATGGAAGTTATATATCAAAGTGAAACCTGCAATACAAACGTTGGGCGTGTTATAAAGCAGGACATGGAATATACACGCTTCTGGGTACTACAATAATAATGTACTGTTTAAATTATATCTAAGCTGTGATAACCCAAATGAATGCTAATGCTGGGGAAAATGGATTTCATGAGCATGCGTGAGTTGGCTAGCATTAACATTATTTGGAGCACCGAGGTCGAGATTAGGTTATTTAGGAATTGGTGTTGGATGATCAGAACAGCTAATTGAAAACTTTGCTGCAAACGACCTTTTGGAAACAGTGACCTCAACTTTTTATTTGAAATTAGATTTGCTACAGTACTGAAACAGGCCCTTAGGGCCAAAATGTTCACGTCAATCCTCCAAAGAGTAACCCAGCCAGACCAGTTTCCCTCCGATTAATGCACCTACAGCTATGGGCAGTTTAACATTGCCAATTCACCTGACCTGCACACATTTGGACTGTGGGAGGAAACCGGAGCACCCGGAGGAAACCCACGCAGAAGCGGTGAGGAAGTGTAAACGCCACACAGTCACCCAACGCTGGAATCAAATAGGGGTCCCTGTTGTTGTGAGGCAGCAGTACTCGACAATGACCCGCCGTGCTGTTTGATGTTTGAGTACACGACAGATTTTGTTTTATTTGAAGTAACGGTTATGAATCTGAGTCATTCAAGCCATGAGGGTGCGAGGAGAAAGTGGAGACTGCAGACGCTGGAGATCAGAGTCGAAGAATGTGGTGCTAGAAAATCACAGCCGGTCAGGCAGCATATTAGTAGCATGACAATCGACGTATCAGGCATAAGCACTTCATAAGGAATGAGGCTTGTAGGCCAAGGGGGCCTAGAGATAAATATGCAGTGGGTGTGGCGGGTTGAAAGTGATAGGTGATGAAGTGAAACAGAGCGCCTCATCCAATAAACCCGATATGGTCTTCTCTATAGTGGCGGGACATGACATCAAACATCTGGATCGTTTCAGAGACCATCTCTGGGACAGCCACACTGGTCAACTTCACCACCTGTGGCTGAACACTTTATCTCCCCCACCCACTCTACCAAGGACATGCAGGCCCTGGGCCTCCTCCATCGCCAAACCCAACCACCTGAGTAATGGATGAAGAACGCCTCATCGTCCGCCATGGGACCCTCCAACCACAGTGGATCAATGTGGATTTCACCAGTTTCTCAGTTTCCCCTCCTCTCACTTAATGCCTGTTCAACCTTCCAACTCAGCACCGTCCTCTTGAATGTTCCTATGTGTCCATCTTCCTTCCCACCTATCCACTCCACGCTCCTCTGCGACCTATCACTTTCACACACACCCCTCATCTACCTATTAGATCAAAGGAAGCAGCTGAGAAAAATGTCAGGTATTGTAGTAAACCAGTGGATTCAGAGTAATGTAGGACCCAGCAAAGGAGGACAAAATTACTGAGAAAAACATCATAAAGAGAAAATGCATGCAAAGAAAAAACAACATAAAAACTGCTGAAAAGCTTCTATCAATGTATGAAACAAAAATAGAAACAAGGTCAAATGTGGAACAGTGAGTGTGCGGACAGGGTAATTTATTATAAGGAACAGAGACACTACAGGAAAAAGATACAGTTTCTTTCTGTCTGTCTTCATGGAAGAATATCCAGACATTTTCCTAGAAATACCAAGTGACCATGGTACTTGTGTAAGTAGAGTCTAAGATCGTTCTTATCAGTGATAAGCTGGCATTTGAAAAGACAGCTGGACAGAGTGTTGATAAATCTGACAGACTAGATTTACTTCATACAAAAATTGCAGTTGAAGCAGCAAGTCATATTGATTGCATTACGGATTTTCACGTTATCATTTGAAAAGGGATTGTTTGACACATGTTGATCGACAAAGGGACGCGTGGTCTTTTTGTTGTTTCCTTCTGCGCAGCCCTCCGAGATCCCTGAAGAGCAGTGAGTTCTGAACCCAGAAGTAAATACTGGGAATGGCATTGGCATGCTGCCCAGTGTACATAGACACACCAAATGGAGAGCTGTAACATTGCAAAGGATCTGGAACTCCCTGTCGAACTGTCACTGAAAGCGATATTGCAGGAACAGAAAGCAATTAGGAAGGTAAATGGTATGCTGACCTTCATTTCAGGGAGATTTGAATCCATGAGTAAGGGTGTCTTACTGCAGCTCTACAAGGCGATGGTGAGAATCCATCTCTAATATTGTGTGTAGTTTTGCTCTCCGTACCCAAGAAAGGGCAAACCTGACATTGAAGGATAGCAGTGAAGGATGACCAGACTGATCTCTGGGATTAAAAGCAAATTTTCTGTGGATGCTGGAATCTGAAACGAGGAAAGAGAAAATGCTGGAAAATCTCAGCAAGTCTGGCAGCACCTGTAAGGAGAGAAAAGAGCTGACGTTTCAAGTCTAACTGACCCTTTGTCAAAGCCTTTCTCTCTTTATATATGCTGCCAGACGTGCTGAGATTTTCCAGCATTTTCTCTTTTTCGATCTCTGGGATTACAGGCTTGTTGTGGGAGAAGAGTTTGGGTCGACAGGGCCTGTATTCCATGGAGTTTAGGAAAATGAGTGTAGATCTCAGTGAGATATATAACACTCTGACAGGGTGAGACAGATGGAAGCAGGGATGATAATTCCCCAGGCTGTGGTGTCTAAAACAAGGGGCCACAGTATTAGGTACAGACAAGACATTCTGCATGAGATGAGAATATATGTCTGCACTCAGATGGTGAACCTGGCGAATGCGCTCTCACCTGTAAGCCAATACACTGAATATAAATAAGCATTTACAGACAATAAAGGAATGAGGGGAGAGCAGGAGTACCGTGTGGAAATAAAGGGCCAGCCATCATTATATTGAACTGTGTAGCAAACTCGACAGACCAAAGGGACTACTGCACTTCCTATTTTATAGGTTGCCAAGGTTAACTAAATTAACGGATATATTTATTGTGTGGGATAAGTACATTGTGGAAATGCTTGAACATGAACGACAATGAGGAAGGCTCAATGTATTGAATGGCCTATTCCTTTCCCGATGTTTCCGTGCAGTCTGTGGGAAAGCTCTGTAAATATTGTCACAAGCTCTCAGATGTTAGGAAGGAGGTCTCTGTAGGGTCAATAGGACTGTGTTTCCTGTTCCCTTTTCCGATACCAGCTGAGGCTGGGTGTTCTGTCCAGATTTATCCTTAAAGAACTTAAAGCAGTTTGAGACAATAGAATGTCTTGCTTGGCCGATTCAGAGACCATTGAAGAGTTTAACGCATGTTTGTGTGTCTGGCGTCACGTTTAGGCCAGATCAGGAAAGCACGGGAAACTCACTTCCTGAAAGTACATTGTGAAAGGAAATTGGTGTTTACAATCGATATTGGCTTCAAGGTCACTGTTACTGACGCCAGAGTTTGCATCTTTATATTTTATCAATTATTTCTAATTTCCACCAGCTGCCAGAGCATTATCCTGGTCTGGATTAGTAATCCAGTGACTTTTCCACAACAGCATCATCTCCACATGGGGATCTATCGGAAACCACACTGAACTGTGATGCTTATTTCTGTGCTGCTTGACAGCTCTGTCAAAAACAATTCCCATCAATGTGACTATCGTGATTGGACTGAGTTGTGGTAATTGGTCAGATTGTAATTACACTCCTCTTAGGGGAGTGGACATAGCTGAGTAATTTTCCACATTGCCAGGTAGGTGTCAGAGTTGGAGCTGGAATGCAACAACTTCCCGAGGGACATGGATTGCAGCACAAGTCTTTAGTCATATTGCAGGAATGGTGTCAGGGCCCATTGCCTTTGTCGTATCAACTGTGTTCAGCTGTTTCTTCATATCACGTGCAGGAAATCGAATTGGTGAAGACTGGCATCTGTGACTCTGTGGGCATCATGACGAGAGTGAGGTGGATCATCAACTCAACACTTCTGGCTGAGAATGGTGCAGATACGACATCCTTGTGTTCTCCAATGGTGCACAGGGCAGTTCTGTTCTGTAGTAAAGGGATATTTATGGAATGCTCTCCTCCAGTCATTTGTTTAATCGCCCATCACCATTTATGACTGAATGTGGCAGGACTGCAGAGCTTCGATCAGATCTGTTGGGCAAGTGTGATAGCTTTAATGTGTTAGCATTACGTTTAGGTTCACAGAGTTCTGACGCTGACATGTTCACCCACAGTCATTACTGAAACATATGTAATGTTGATGGTAATGGCTGACTGAGGAGATTATCCCTGGGCAAAAATGTTACAGGTTGTGGTTGAATGCTGTTCTGCTTCTCATGCTGCTGTGGTCTATAGCACTACATAAATACGCAGTTTTGAGCTGCAGTATCTGCAGTGCAATTCTGCTCTCTGTCCCTTAATTCGCATCGATGCCCATACACCCATCAGCCCTGTACTCAGTGACTTACTCTAGTTTCTGATGTGGAAATACTTCCATTTGCACATTCTCATTCTGCTGAGGTTTGCTCCCCGGATCATGCTTCCAATATGACACATTCTGCAAAACCAATTAACTAATTTTAATTCAATTGTTTATTTAATCTGAATCCTTTTTTTCCTTGTGTAACACCAAATGTGAACAATAAATGGTAAATTTCTTAACTAGATACAAAGGGAGAACGAGAGGGAGGATACAGATGGAGGAAACGTGAAAAATGAGAACACTTGATTATTGACAGGTTTAGATGTACATCCCTCAATATTTTGGCAATGCCTGTGTGCTGTGGTCCTTTGTGTAGTGCATGCACAACAGAGCAATGTGTTCCAATGCTGGGTCTGAACGCAGAATTTTTCACTTCAACGATATGACAGACACTGACTTTGGAAAGTTCCCGCCAGGCTAATATATTGAATTCCCGGTAGAAAGGGGAGGAACTGAAATAAGTTGGGATACCAGAAGCAAGAATTTATAACACACATCCTGATTAGAATGAGAGATTAGAGTAGAGAATTCCAGAAAAGGAGGGAACATTGCGAGAAGGGGATCATATCACTTTAGATGAGCATCAAACAATACTTTATAAATTTTATACATCATGTGCATCATTTTTCGATAACTGTGTCTCCGTTGTTCATTTAGACTGTTACGTATAGATTAGATTAGATTAGACTTACAGTGTGGAAACAGGCCCTTCGGCCCAACAAGTCCACACCGACCCGCCGAAGCGAAACCCACCCATACCCCTACATTTACCCCTTACCTAACACTATGGGCAATTTAGCGTGGCCAATTCACCTGACCCGCACATCTTTGGACTGTGGGAGGAAACCGGAGCACCCGGAGGAAACCCACGCAGACACGGGGAGAACGTGCAAACTCCACACAGTCAGTCGCCTGAGTCGGGAACTGAACCCGGGTCTCAGGCGCTGTGAGGCAGAAGTGCTAACCACTGTGCCACCGTGCCGCCCACTAAATATAACTGTGCACATATGAAAAATGCTACTTATCTACACACACACACACATTGATTAAACAGTGAAAAAACATTATTTTTCCGCCATTGCAATGGTCCTGTTGTCGTGCTACCAGTATACAAGAACACCAACTAGCCACCAAAAGACATGACCCATTATCACTGTGTTCCATACATACAGACAAAGAAGGGAACCACTTTAATTGGGAAAAAGCACATGCACATTCGAAGACCCACAAGGACGTTCTTAGAGGAATGGCATTCTAACCAGAAGTCCATCAATAAACACATCAATTTGGATCCTACCTACCTTCTCTTGTAAAACAAAAGAACTGGAAATGACATCACCCACCTTACGAAACGAAGACGAGAGGCGGGACATACCACCAACGCTTCAGCGGAGTCTCTCATTGATGATGTTTCCTAGTCATGGTGTCAAAGCATCTGAAAACAAGCCTTCAAGCACTACGAGCTAACTTGCATACATATGAAGTGTTATTTTTACTTTTATTAGTGGAATTTGGGAGTTCAAATGTTATAACAGATTACGAGGTGAAGTGAGCTTTTTTGAGTGTGTGGTTTTAATTAACAGAGAGGGGTCGACAGAGCTATCATAACAGTTTGGGGCCTTGCGTATAGAATTTGGGACAGATTTGAACTGATTTGGGGTACAAAAGGTCCCAGCAGATTTCAACACGTGGCAATTACTGATCTAGATCTTCACATAAAACCAGTAGGAAAATTCGTTTAATTTTGTTTACCTTTGGTTTGTTAAAATACAATTGAGAGAAATAGCGTTTAACCTTACTAAAGAGGTTACCAAATTTGCCAAGGAAGTTTAGTCAGACAGAAGGTTTTTTTTAGAATTAGCAACTAAGTTGTAATTGGTTTAACCAGGAACAAAAGGAAAGCTGAAATTGTAATGGAGTTGGCCAAGCAGTTAGGTGTATCAGAGAAACAGACAAGTGCAGTAGAATTCAAAAAAACTTAAATTGCAATTATGGCAAATTAAGTTACAAGATAAAGAAAGAGGTGGAAACAGAGAGAGAAGAAAGAGAAAGAGAGGATAATGAAAGAGAGAGAGATTTTGAAATTCTGAAGTTGTGAATTAGACAAGAAAGTTAAATTAACAGAATGGGGATGAATGGAGAACGTAGAGATGTATGCAACTATGTTAATATCTTGCCATATTTCGGTGAAAGAAATATTTGGTTTGAAAAAAATGACTCAGTAGATGGCGTGTCCAGTGAACTTGTGGGTAATGCTAGTTCAGACTAATCTGGGGGGGCACAGTTAGTGAGGAATGTCAGATGACGGCTCAAGAGATGTCAATCTGACTATTTTAAGTGGTTATGCATTGGTAGGAGAGAATATAGAAAGAGGTTCAGAAAAAATAGAGAGAGAACCAGGTCAGGCTCATGTTACGTTTGAGAGAATTAAACACAGTCATTTTGATAGATGGGTGTGGGCCATAAAAATGGATAAGACATGTGAGGCTCGAAGGGAGATTATTCTGCTAGAGGAGTTTAAAGATTCACTTCCAGAGATGGTAAGAATTCATGTGAATGAACAGAAAGTTCAAGAAGCGAGAAGCGCGGCAGAAATGGCAGGTAAATATGCATTGGCGCATAAGATGAAATTTAGTTTCTGGGAGGATTTTCATCCTGTGAGGGATAGAAATTGGGAGAAGGGGCGATCCTACACTGCAAAACATAGAGTAAAGTACACTGGCAATAGTTTACCACAAGTGAAAAATAAGCTCAATGGGGTTGAAAGGTGGTGAAAAGCCTCAGGTGTTCTCACTATAACGGCGGGGACCACATAAAATTACAGTGCCGATGGTTTAAGAAGGGCACTGGGAAAAGGTGTTTCTACTGCAGTAAGCTGGGACACACCACGCTGGGCATTGAAAGAAGACACTTTGGGAAAAGATGTGGCAAAGAGGTTAAGCCAGTGACATTAGTAAACCTAGTAAAAAATACCCCAAGTGTCCAAGGAGCTGCAGGAGAGTGCACATCCTAGGTATAGAGTCAGTGCCTGGTCTCTATAAAGAATTCCCCTCTGTGGATAAAGATGCAACGGTGCAGGAAAAACCTGAACAGGCAGAGGGTAAGGCAGCAGTGTTTCGTCCCGAAAGTCTAATAGACTTACAGCTGATACACACAGAGAGAGAGAGAGAGAGAGAGAGAGAGGATCAGAATGTAGTGTTGAAAGTTATTAACTTCAAGATAGAATCCTAAAATTAAGATGGAGACCATAATAGGTCAGTGCAGAAGGGAAATGGACTGAAGTGAATCAGATTGTGTTACCAGTAGCATACAGTGTTACGGTTAGCACAAGAACTAACTGCAGGCGCTTACCTCGGTGTACAGAAGACTCAGGCTAAGGTACAGAAGCATATCTAGTGGCCTGGAATGCACAAGGATGTGGTTATGTTTTGTTGTCCATCATGCATGCCAAATGGTAGGTAAGTCACATGCAGTATTAAAATCAGCACCTTTGTTGCCAATTCATGCATTTGAAGAACTTTTTACGTGGGTTATGATTAATTGTGTATCACTCCTTTCTAAAATAAAAGTGGAAACCAATATTTGCTTACCATAATAAATGTGTCCACCAGATTGCCAGAGGCAATTTCATTATTGGAGTGTTAAGGCAAAAAGGGAGGTGGAGGAGTTGCCAGCTTTCTTTACTCGCTGTCGGCTACCCAGAGAGATTCACTAAGATGAAGGGTCTCATTTTACCGCTCAGCTGTTTTAGGAAGTTATGGATACCTTAGGCATACAGCACTTCAAATCAAGTGCGTCCAATCCAGAATCCCAGGGAGACTTGGAAAGTTAGCATCAGAAGCTGAAGACCATGTTAACAACGTGCTGTCAACATTGACTGAATGATTAGGATAAAGGTGTCCCATTAACTTGCATGCCATCGGAGATGCCCCAAATAAAGCTGCTCAAGTTACTTTCTTTGAGTTAATATTCATACATGAAGTGAGAGGTCCTTTGAAATTAATCAAATGTAAATTGACAGGACCAAAGTCGGAGATCTCACACCTGGATTATGTATGTGATGTGAGGAAGAGATTAGATGGAGTAGGTGAGTTAGCTAAACAGCACCTGATGAGGGCACAGTATTGAGATAAAAACTCCGAAAAATGACGATTTCCTGTAGGGATAACGTATTAGTATTGCCACCAGTAGTTGGAAATCCCTTCAAAGCCAGATTTAGTGGCTCCCTTCTAATTAAAAAAAAAATCTGAGTCAGTTAAACTATTCAGCAAAATTCGTTCTGTCTTAAGTGACTAGACATGCTTTCGGCTTCACAACACCTCCCCCCTTCAGAAAAGAAAATGAACCATCACAATGAAAAGATGGCATTATTCCTTCTCTTCTAATTCTTAATCCCATTGTTACGAAATACAAAAGTATTAATCGCAGTTACACAATTCATATTAACTCTGCCCACCTATATAACACTGGAAAAAGTCAAACCTTATCGAAATGTTTTCCTTTAAATCCGCGATAACACATTTGCTATCACATTTTAGGACTAACAGCATGTACATTGTGTAGGTTTAAAGTCGGTAACATAAAACTCCAATGAAATAATCTCATAATATGGTCTTTAAATATTCCTAAAAATGCGAGAGGTTTGTCATTCTCTACAACCATGCCTCTGATGATTCTATAAATCTCTATAATGTCACCTTCATCCTATGACACTTCAGGTAGAAACACCTCAACCAAATCAACCTTTCCCTGAAGCTCAAATCTCGAGTTCTGCAACCGAGTTGTACGCAGTATTCTTAAAGTTGCTTCGCAAACATCATGTACAGTTTGAGGGCGGCACGGTGGCACAGTGGTTAGCACTGCTGCCTCACAGCGCCTGTAGACCCGGGTTCAATTCCCGACTCAGGCGACTGACTGTGTGGAGTTTGCACGTTCTCCCCGTGTCTGCGTGGGTTTCCTCCGGGTGCTCCGGTTTCCTCCCACAGTCACAAAGATGTGCGGGTCAGGTGAATTGGCCATGCTAAATTACCCGTAGTGTTAGGTAAGGAGTAAATGTAGGGGTATGGGTGGGTTGCGCTTCGGCGGGTCGGTGTGGACTTGTTGGGCCGAAGGGCCTGTTTCCACACTGTAAGTCTAATCTAATCTAAAAAAACTCCTATACTCAATGCTCTGACTGATTAAGGCAAATGTGCCAAATGTGTTCAGCACCACTCTGTCTCCCTGCGACTCCACTTTCAAGGAACAATATATCTGCAGCCCTATGTCCCTTTGCTACACAACTCTCCTCTGGAATTACTATTTAGTGTATAACTTCTGCACTGATTTGACTTCCCAAAATGCAAAACCTCGTATTTATCAAAATTAAACTTCATATGTCACTCCTTGCCCATTTGTCCCATCTAATTGTGGTCTCGTTATACTCTGAGATAATCGACTAAACCACCTTTCTGATGTAATCTGTAAATTTACTAACTATGGCCCCGAGCTTCTCAACCAAATCCTTTCCATAAATGATGAAATACAGTGAACTCAGTACTGATTCTTACAGCACACTGCTGCGCACAAGCCTCCAGTCTGAAAAATAACTATCTTCCTTCAAGCCAATTGTGATTAGCTTCCCCTGTATCCAATGTGACTGAACCTTACTCATCTGCCTACGAATCGAAATGTTGTTCACACCTTACTGAGGTCCATATAGACAATATCTACCAAACTACCTTCATCAGCCTTCGTTGTCACCTCTTCATAAAACTCAACCAAATTAATAGGACATGATTTCCCATGCAGAAAGCCACGTTGACTATCCCATTAACCCTTGCCTTCACAAATGTATGTAAATCCTGTCCCTCAGAATCCCCTCCGACAATTTACACACACGCACATACACTCACACACACAATCTCTGCAATTTGAGGTTGAAAGAACTTCGTTCAAATATTAGTGTAACTCATGACAAAAGGAAAAATTGAGATTGTCCAATATGTGATTCTGCTTCTGAAGATATTCTCCTCACACAAATTGCTAGCAATGGGACTTCATCCTGGGACTGTTGGATTTGGCTGAATTCCCTTTCCATTAGACAGTGAGGAGATTCCATTGAATTGTGGTCAGGGATCGCCTAACGGTTAGCACCTTGGCTCAGTGGTTAACACTGCTGCCTCACCACAGTAGGAACGCGAGTTCGATTCCAGCCTTTGGCGACTATCTGTTTGGGGTTTGCACATTCTCCCTTTGTCTGCGTGAGCTTCTAATGGGTGCTTCAGTTCCCTCCTACAGCTCAAAATGTGCATGTTAGGTGCGTTGGTCATGCTAAATTTTCCCTAGAGTTCTGGGATTTCTAGGCTCGGTGCATTCGTGATGGGTAAATCTCAGGCAACGGGCCTCAGAAGTTTAATTTTCGGAAGTTCGGTATGGACTTGTTTGGCCGAAGGGCCTGTTTCCACACTGCATGAATTCTTTAAAAATGAGAATGGCAATGATGACCGTTGAGATGTTTTTGTTTTAGCTCACACACATTGCTGTGATGAAGAATAATGAGGGCGAGAGAGTGTGTAATAGGCCATTCCTTCTCAGGCAGATTACATTTTCTTCCTCTCTGAGTTGAATCACAGAGTAATGTCATCCTTTCCCAAACTGGATCATGTTAGTTCTCATTGGAAATTGTCGAATATATGTCTCCATCGCATTCCCTGTTCCATGTAGGTACGGCATTGTTGCTGTCATGCACAGAGCCATACTCTGAGCAGAAAATGAGCAGAAAATGTGTTGCTGGAAAAGTGCAGAAGGTCAGGCAGCATCCAAGGAACAGGCTCTGATCTCCAGCATCTGCAGACCTCACTTTCTCCTCTGAGCAGAAAATGGCCTTGCTCAATTTGAAGATATGTTTATATGTCCCTGTGTCATTAAAAAAAATACTTAATGTAGTCAGAATACCTGTGTTAAAATGAATGCATATTTTAACAAATACAGAAATTACTGGAAAAGATCGACAGATCTGTCAGGACCCAGATGCCTTTTACATGCTGTAGCTGTACCAGCCTCCACCATTTCCTCTGGTAACTCATTCCATACGCACACCACCCTCTGCATGAAAAGGTGCATCTTAGGCCTCTTCAAAACATTTCCCCTCTCACTTTCATCCAATGTCCTCTAGTTTTTAACGCCCCTAACCTGGGGAAAACCCTAACTACACATCCTATTCATGACCATTCTGATTTTATAAACCTCTACTGCTGCAAAATGTGACTCCAATCAAAACGAATAGCTGTGTTTTCAGTCATCTCAGGCAATTCAATACTGACACTTCTTTCTCCATCAGGTCACAATTCTACAACCATTTTAATCAATTTGTTCAGATGTATCATGAGACACTTCTGTGTGTTTTACACCCAGACCTTTGTGCCCGGAGGTAGGAACACTCGCACCACTTGGCAATACCCATAAAGCTGCAACATTATTCTCCTGTGTGTTTGCTCATCAGCCTGTTCTGACACGCTGTGACATACCTCTGCAACAGGCAGGACTTGAATCCCGTCCTACTAGTCGAGAGCTAGAAACATTACAACATAAGCTCAGGAATTAGAATCAAATCAAGAGTTCTGGCTCAGAGGCTGGAACAATACCCACTACACTACCATACCCAGACCTTGGGTCACATTTTAAATGCCAGCTTTCAGGTCGGTGTGGATTTATTATAATCAGGTTACCATTACTGAACAACACAAAACACTTTGTATTGTTAAACAAATGCAAGATATTTGTCACAATTGTAGAATATTGAGTGTACGTGCTATGCAATCGAAGTTAACTATGAACGTCTTTAATTGCAATTATCTTTAGTCTGCAATATTATTGAAAGAAATCCTGCAGACACACTCAACCCTCGAATGAAGGGTCTCGAATAGATTTTTATCAAGGAATACCATAGACAAAGAAACACATAATATCTAGCCCCAAAACACCGATCAGTATTACCCAACTCTCAGGTGTGACTGTTCTCTTCCTAAAAGCATGAAATGATACCAGGTCGCTGATTACTGTCCAGCCTCTCCTCCCCACTGACTGTGTCTGCAATCTGTCACTCCTCCCCCTAGCCATACAAGGTAAACCAAACTCAGGGTCTTTGTGAAAATCAAGGCCGGAGTGTGCAGGCCGTCTGGAGACGGTGAGGATATTTCAAAGGGGGAGAGTGAGGAGTTGGTAAACTCACACACTGGGCTGAGGGTTGGCAGATGGAGTTTAGTTTGGATTAATGCGAGGTATTGGATTTGGTAAATCAAACAAGAGCAGGACGTATACAATTAAAAGCAGGGCCTGTGGCAGTGTTGTAGAACAGAGATCTAGGCCGTCAGGTATAAATCTTTAAAATGGTGTGGTTAAGAAGGTGTTTAACACACTTGTCTTCATTGGTCAGACCTTTGAGTATTGTAATTGGGACGTCATGTTGAGGGTGTACAGGATATTGGTGAGGCCTCTTCTGGAATACTGTGTCCAGTCTGGTCATCCTGCCCGCTCATTGCATAGGCACACCACCCTCTGGGTGAAAATGCTGCCCATTAGGTCACTTTTAAATGTTTCCCCTCTAAGATTAAGCCTATGTCCCCTAGTTTTGGTCTCCCCTACACTCATAAAATAACTTGACTATTCACTTTGAAATTATTGACCTTGATATAATTAAGCTGGAGCAGGTTCAGAAGAGATTAACCTGGATGTTGCTGGGAATGGAGAGAGTGAGCGAGAAAGGAGTTATTTTCTGCGGTTCTTTTCACTGGAGAGTATGAGATTAAGGGGTAACTTTACAAAGGTTTATAAAATCATGAGGGATATAGGTAAGCTGAGAATTGTGTATTTTCCCTAGAGTAGGGGATTCAAAACTGAGGGATATTTTAAGGTGTGAGGAAAAAAGATTTACAAAAGTCATGAGAGGTCATTATTTGAGAGAATCTGGCTTGTGTGCGTAATGAACTTCCAGAGGAAGTGGTGAAATCAGGGACAACTACAAAGATTAAAGGACATTTAGATCCGTACATGGATAAGACATTCGTTTGGATGGTGCTGTGAGCAACTGCCCTCTTCCGTCCGTTCTCTGAATGAATCCCTGTTGGTTTTTACCCTCTGCCAATGCCTGTGCAGTGGCGTGTGGAGGCCAGCAGAGGTGGTATTGCATCACTTTAAGCACCACAGAGACTGGAAGACCTGCCCCACACAGAAACACACAGATACACACACACAGGAACTGTCAGAGCGCGGCATGAAGCTCATCTGCTAACTTAAACTAAACATAAGGAAATGCTCAATTCGCGTACTAAACTGTTAAAATATGAGTGACAGAGAACTCCCAAATTCCACTGTTTATATAATAACATCAATTTATTTTTTAACTCTGAAAGTGAACATTTTACAACAAGCATTCTGAACTCTGAGGCCCCTTTTCTCTTAACTGCTTATTACCTTACTCAAAATCTATAACAATATATTGTTTCAATAAGACACTTATTAAAATTGAACTAATTTAATTTCAAAATCACACAGCAGCTGCTGTTTGTGTATCTTCTTGTGGCCGTAATATCTCTCTGGGTCATCTTATTTATTTTTACTGTGAACATGTTCCATATGAAAAGGTTATTTTGATAGAGAGTGCTTCCTAATATCTTGGATCTATGTTGATGGCATTTACTCTCCCTACAATTTTCTAAATGCCTTCATTTTTAATATCCATAATGTCGGATCATCTGATTTGTTCAATTTTCGAAAACCAAAAAATTCAAACTTGATTTGGTTTTAGTATCCTGTGGCATAATTTAAACTGATTTGTAAAATTCGAATTGTTGTCCAAGGAGCAATCATCTCAGGAATCTTTTTCACAGCCAAATGTGACATATTTTTAGTTGTCCTTGACACTCTGTCTGCCATCCACTCATATATGCAGGAGCTTGGAAGCTCTCAGTTCAGACCAGTTTTCCCTCTCTCTTAAAGGTACAGTACACATTTTCAACTTTTTTACATTAAAATCCTGATGTCAACACAGATACCTGGAACCAATCCGGATTTCTCGTGCTCTGTGGTTTGTCAATATTTCATTCACTTCGTCTGATTTGTATCAGGAATTTTGTTGCTCCATTGACAGTATGTCATTATTCGACCTCGTCCATGGGAATATATCAGTATTTCACATGCTCACACTAGTGAGTGGAACACTATTTCAGTTGTTTCATGGGAACTGCGACGCTATGACAATCTCAATGTTTGTAGATGGCACCAAACCTGGAAGAATTGTAAATCTATGGAGGACAGTGTGGAACTCTAACAGGACAGTGACATATTGGGGTAGTGAACAGGTGTATGGCAGATGGGGATCAATGCAGAGCAGTGTGAAGTGATGCACTTCGGTAGGAATGACAATGAAAGACAAGAAAAACAGGCTTTACCGTTATAAAGGGTGTGCACCAGCAGAGGGTCCTGGGTGTATATGAGCACACATTATTGAAGATGTCAGGACAAGTGAGGAGAGCAGTAACTACCACAGATTAGTTTCAGTATCTGAGGTGTTTACAGGAGGAGGTGTAGGAAGGAGCCTCCGTGCTCCCTTCCTGGGAGGTGGTGGTAATGATGTGTTGTGAGCCCACCCTCCTGTCCACCGAGACCGTGGTGATTCCATTTATACCAGCTCGACACAAAAGGGAGGTGGTATCAGGGCCGCTGCTTCGAAGTTGCGCCGGGGGGAAACGGAGCTGCCAGTAGGTTTAAAGTGAGAATTGTCTGGCTCCTACCAGTGTCCTCGCCACATGGCAGCGGGCGGGGGGAAGGGGGTGGGGGCACGCCACCTCCCGACTTAGCCCTTTCTGTCCTATTGCAGGCTGTTTCCCCTGGAATGGGTGAAATGGCCGAAGAGAGAGAGGGTGGGAGTGGATGGCTCTGCTGTTAGCGCTGGTGTAGGTTGGGGAGAGGTTAATGGTGAGGTGTCCGGAGGGAGTCAGTCCACAGTGTTGTATCTATGCAGTATTATTACTGGAGGGAGGTAAAGTGGAGGGAGAGCGAGAGATAGAAAGAGAGAGACAGACAGAGACAGAGACAGAGAGAGAGGAGAGAGAGAGAGAGAGAGAGAGTGCTGCATACGGCAGTGAGTGTGATGGAGCATGAGCCTTATTCGGGGGTAGGTGCTACGACAGATATACAGTGAGTGTGAGGGAGCAGAGAGAACACGGTAACCCTTATTCTGACAGAGTGGAGATCGTTATTGATGCTTGTCCTTAATTGCTGGACATTTCATCAGACCACAGATACTGCACTGAGCTGGGTGGGGAGCTCAGACCATGCTCGGTGTGTCTGGTCATGTGGCCCACTCTGGGAAGAGAATGGTCCCCCTCTGTACTAGCCTCTCCACCAGGACCTCCATGTCCCTGTCGACAAACCAAAATGTAATTGCCCCTTGTCTGCCATGTTTGGGGTAAACTTTAGGGCAGATCCTAACTGAGAAAGCACAACTATATGCCCATTGGCCTTTTAAAGATGACACCAAAGTCAAGGATCACGGAACATCCAGGGGCATCGGGCGATGGTGAGTCCCTCCAGCCATAATGGGTGGGAGAATCGGCTGGTATTGAATGAGAGGCACACCATAGGGTGGGGTGGGGCGGGTAGTTAATGATGTGAGTTCGATACGATAGCACCAGGAAATTAACTCTGCCTCGTACAGACAATCCCTCTGTCACACTCAAGGAAAATCAAACAAAGATAAATTATTATAAGATTCTGCCCAATGAGTCATAGATTCTGTTGAAACCAATTTCAGTTACAAAGATGCAGAACAAATTCTCATCTGACCTCGCACCAATATCCCTTTTCCCACCTTTCCTGGGAAGACTGACTCATGTTACAGGATGCTATCGAAGTGTCTACATTTCAGCATTCTGCAACCTGGGAACGCATCCTTCCATGACACTGTCTCTGAGTCTCCCCCTCTCTGTCTATGCCCGAAATCCCTCCCATGTGGTGATATTTAAACTGATTCCCCCGCCATCTCTCTCTGGCAGTGATGTTCACTGCCACAGCACCACCTTATCATGGCACAATGGAGATATGGAGCTGTAAATGATTGGGAGCTGTACATCCTGTCACTTCCAACATGGGCTGAAAGTTTCCCCGCCTTAGGCAATGATCTAACACAGTGTTACTGAGCAATGCACTGGGGTGGTGTACACAGTCCTACATGCTGTTAGGGTAACTGTTCCTGGTTTATTGATCAATGCACTGGGCAGGTGTACACAGTCCTACATGCTGGGAGGGTAACTGCACCTGGTGCACAGATCAATGCACTGTGGTGGGATACACAGTCCTACATGCTGGGAGGGTAACTGCTCCTAGTTTAAAGATAAATGCACTGGGGTGGTGTATACAGTCCTATACGCTGGAAGGGTAACTGCTCCTGGGTTACAGATCAATGAACTGGGGTGGTGTACACAGTCCTACATGCTGGGAGGGTAACTGCTCCTGATTTACAGATCAATGCACTGGGTTGGGGTACACAGTCCTACATGCCAGGAGCGTAACTGCTCCTGGTTTACTGACTAATTCACGGGTCATCACTACACAGGTTGCTATGCTGGTTAGACCATCTGGTTCAGGTTAAAGATAATGCAATGATATGGTCAGTGCAGCTCCCCTACTGGACAGGTATGTCGCCGGTGCACAGTACATCATGTTGTTGGGGTGGATGGAGGGAAAGGTGACAGACAGGTCAAGGAGTTCCCTGAAACGTTCTGTCCCTAACATTCTATAATTGCCATTCCTCGGAACGTTCTGTCCCCAACATTCTATAACTGTCATTCACCGGAATGTTCTGTCCACAACATTCTGTAACTGACATTCTCCAGAACGTTCCGTCCCCAACATTCTATAACTGTCATTCCCTGGAACATTGTGTCATTGACATTGTTTGTGAACGGCCGGACATCAGTGAATTGAACAAACGATACGATCCAGAGGGAAGAGATCCCGATCCAGGGAAAAGGAGACACTATTCTGAAGGCCCCTCAGGCAGTTAAAGGGGTGAATGCATTTTCCCTGCGTTTACATTTCTTCACGACACAGGATCGACCACAGTTTAGACCAAAATACAGGAATTTCCACACTCCGTCTGTATTCAGGAAACTGAGAGAGACTCCTTCAGGACAGCAACATTTCCACCCTCCATATCAGGAACTGGGAAGCAGTCACCTGTACCTGCTCTCGAATGGTCGAGTGTGTGGGAATATTCTAGAAGTCATGTGTCCTTATGGATGTGTCTCTGTGCGTTTGGGGAGGGAGGGTATCTTGTGGCTTCTGTCAGAATTTTGTCAATAATTCACACCTCCTCATTTGTTATTCCAGCTCCAATTGTTTTAATAAATCCCTGAATACAGGGACACATTTGAAAATCTCACTGGGTCCCCAGTCAAACAAGTCCCTTTGCCTCCAGGCTGATGGATAATGGGTTTGTTTTTCTTCCTCACAGTTAACGTAGTGACCATCTACGTCCTGCTTTATAAAGATTGTGGATTGTCTCCATGTGTCAGACGTTACCTGGTGGCCATGGCGGCGGCGGATCTCGTGGTCATTATCCTCGACCTGATACTGAGACACATTCCTACTGTTTATCAGGAACAGTTTTATTTCCTGTACTCCGTCCCTGTGTGTAATATCCACGCCGTCCTGCTTTATGCAGCCACTGACTGCTCTGTCTGGTTCACCGTCACTTTCACCTTTGATCGGTTTGTGGCCATTT
Source organism: Hemiscyllium ocellatum (assembly GCF_020745735.1). Taxonomy (NCBI): domain Eukaryota; kingdom Metazoa; phylum Chordata; class Chondrichthyes; order Orectolobiformes; family Hemiscylliidae; genus Hemiscyllium; species Hemiscyllium ocellatum. The sequence goes on from NC_083408.1 coordinate 18,546,662, forward strand.
GTTGCCAGAAGCTGAAAAGTAAATATTGCAGTGAGAAAACGGCGGCTGTGGTTCTGGGAGCAGTGACTGTGCTGAGCTGTTTAAAGAACATTTCCTGGTATTTTATGCTCACGGATCAGTATATGCTGGTGAACCGACCCTGGTTTTGTAATGTAATAGACGCTGTTCTAATCTCCAGTGTCTGGGTCACAATCGAGTTCCTCCACCACATTATAACCCCGTGTGTCCCATTTCTCCTGATTCTGCTGCTCAATGTTCTCACCGTCACACACATTTTAGTGACCAGCAGAGCCCGCAGGAGACTCCGCGCCCACACCAATGGAGATGCTCAGTCTGACACAGAAATGAGAAACCGAAAAAAATCCATCATTTTACTGTTTGTGATCTCGGCCAATTTCATCCTGTTATGGGCAATGTTAATGCTGTTTTCTATATGGGGCCGGATGTCGTATATTGTGTATACGCCTGTGTATCTCGAGCCCTTTGTGGTGGAATTGGGCTTCATGCTGCAGCTCCTCAGTTGCTGCACAAACACCGCAATTTATGCCGTGACCCAGACTAAGTTCAGGCAGCAACTGAAGAACGTGTTAAAATATCCCTTTACCCAAATCCATCAATCTATCAAATTCCTTCATTAATCAATCCATCCGGGACTTTGTCATGTCAGTTCAGTGCTTCAGTGATGGAGCAGCCTGTCGCTATGGTAACAAACTGAGGGTAGCGCTAGTTTGTTCATCCTTCACCCAAGGGTGGTGGTGGTGGTGGGGGTGGGGGTGGGGGCGGTGCGGTTACAGGGACATATTTCAATGTTTCTCACAACTCTGGGGCCAGTGAGAAAAGGCACCATCCCACTGACTGTATCATTACTTCCATTTGTAAACAATAAGAATGTTGATTAAAGCGTGCCAAGCAGCAGAATGAACGATGCTTCTGTGTGTCTTTGTGTTGGAGAAGCTGAGTTGGAGAGAGAAGGACTCACCCCCAAGTCCTGATCCATAGGGAAGGGGAGGGGACTGCGCCCTGAGGTCAGGAGCTGATTTTAACTCCCTTTGTCCCTCCACTCCAACCTGGCCTCCCCATTTCCTCTCCCCACCCTTTCTCCTCATTGCTCTCCCTCTCTATCTCTGCACACTCTCTCCTTCTCACCACCTCTCCCTCGTCCCCCCCCTCTCTCTCACACACACACACCCAACCCCACTTTCTTCACCTGCCTCCTCTCTTCCCTCTCCGCATCAATCACTCTCAAGCCATATATGTCTCCCCCATAATTCTGTCTCTACATCATTTTCCCCCTCCTCCCACATCCCACCCCCACCATCTCACACGCAGCTTCATCACCAACACACACACCCCAAGTCTATGGTTCAGATGAAGTGGGAAGGACCAGCGAGACAGAGTGTGTCAGACAGAGATGGAGGGAGGGTGAGAATTTCAGTCAAAGAGAAACGGAGGGAGGTGGGCAGAGAGAGAGAGAGAGATACAGAGGGAGTGGGAACGAGAGTGAGATAAGGGGGAGGGAGAGTGAAGGAGCAGGGAGAGAGAGGGGGAATAAGAGAGAGATAGGGTGAGGGAGAGAGAGAATAAGACATGGGAGGAGATAATGAGAGGGAGGCTCGAGCGAGATTGGGCGAGAGGAAGAGTGAGACTGAGAGGGGGAGAGGGATGGGGTCAAGAGAGAGAAAGAGACAGAGCGAGGGAGAGAGTCACAGAGACAGACAGAGTGAGTGAGGGCGAAAAGGGGGCAAGACTGAGAGATAGAGAAGAGAGAGATGGGGCAAGAGAGATCAGGAGGAGTCAGTGACAGAAAAGGATAGAGGACAGAGAGACAGAGAGAATAAGGTGGTGAGGAAGGGAGGGGGCAAGAGAGAGTGAGGGAGCAAGAAAGAGTGGGGAGCGAGAGAGTAACAGAGAGAAAAGGTGCAAGAGCGGTGGCGAGAGAGAGAGACGTGGCGAGAGAGAGGGGAGAGCGAGAGGGAGGGAGGACGAGAAAGACGGGAGGGCGAGAGAGACGGGAAGACGAGAAAGTGGGAGAGCACATGGGGAGAGAGCGCGTGGGGAGAGAGCGGATGGGGTGACAGCGGGGAAGTGAGCCGGGGAAGAGTGCGGGGTGAGAGAGCGGGGGAAGTAAGTGGGGAAGAGAGTGGAGTGAAGAGAGTGTGGGGAAGAGAGTGGGGTAAAGTGAGCCGGGGTAGGGAAAGAGGGGAAGAGAGCGAGGGGAGAGAGAGGAGACAGCGTGGGGAGAGAGCGGATGGGTTGAAAACGGAGGGTGAGGGGTAGAGAGCGGGTTGTAGAGAGCGGAGGTGGGAGAGCGTGGGTGACACAGCGGGGGTAAGAGAGTGTGGCTGAGAGAGCGTGGCTGAGAGAGAGTAGGTAAGAGACCGTGGGGAAGAGAGCGAGTAGAATAGAGCGGGTGGGAAGGCAGTAGGGGGAAGACAGTCGGGGGAAGAGAGAGGCGTGTTAGAGAGGGGAAAGAGAGAGGGGAACGAGAGGGAGAGAGAGTTGGGAGCGAGGGGGAGAGCGGGGAGAAAGAGATGGCGAGAGAGGGGGAGAGATAGGGGAGAGAGAAGTGGAGGGCGGAAGAGAGCGGGGTAGGGAGAGAGAGGAGGGGGGGATAGAGATGTTGAGAGAAAGAGGTGTACAGAGAGGGAGAGAAAGGGGAGAGGGGGAGGTGGAGACAGAAGCAGAAAGGGGGAAGAGAGCGGGGGAGTGAGAGAGGAAAAGAGGGGGGACAGAGAGGGTGAGAGGAAGGGGGAGAGGGGTGATAGAGAAGTGGGGAGCGGGGAAGGGAGAGAGGGGAGAGAGAGGTGGGAGAGAGAGGAGGAGCAGAGGCATGAGAGAGAGGGGAGAGCGCGCGGAGAGAGAGGGGGAGAGAGAGGCATGAGAGAGCGCGGGGAGAGAGATAGTGGAGAGAGAAGGGGAGAGAGAGATGCGTGAGAGAGTGGGGGAGAGATAGGGAGAGAGGGTGAGAAAGCGGGGAGCGAGAGGGAAGAGAGAGGGGTAGAGTGGGGTGAGGGGGGGAGAGAGGGGGAGAGACAGAGATGGGGAGTGAGAGACGGTATAGAGAGTGAAGGGGAGTGAAAGAGAGAGAAATAGATGGGACGGAGGGTGAGAGGTAGAGAGGGAGGGAGAGAAGGGAGATTGAGAGGGAGAGAGGGTAGAGAGTACGCATGGGAGGGAGACTGGGGAGAAAGAGAGACGGGGAGAGAGAACGGGGAGAGAGTGAGGTTGCGAGAGAGTGATGTGGCGAGTGAGTGAGGTGGCGAGAGATGGACGGGCGAGAGAGTGAGGGTGCGAGAGAGTAACGGGGCGAGTGAGGGGCGTGCGAGAGAGGGGCGGGCGTGAAAGCGGAGGGCGAGAGAGGGGAGGGGCGAGAGAGATGGTAGGGCGAGAGAGAGGAGGGCGAGAGAAGGATGGAAGGAAGTGAAAGAGAGGGAAGCAAGAGATAAGGGAGATGCAAGAGGGATGGTAGGGCGAGAGTGAGGGTGGGCGAGAGAGGGACGGGCGAGAGAGGTGAATGTAAGAGAGAGGAAAGAGAGGAGAAGAGAGACGGGAGAGAGGGGGGAGTGGGGGGAGAGAAGAAGGGGGAGAGAAAGATAGGGTGAGAGAGAGGGGAGAAAGTTTGGGGAGGAAATGGGGGGAGAAAGAGAGAGGTAGGGAGAGGGAGAGGGAGAGGGTGAGAGAGAGAGGGAGAGAGAGAGGGGTGGGCGCGAGAGTGGGGACGGCGAGAGACTGGGGAGAGTGAGAGTAGGGAGATAGAGAGTTGGAAGAGAGGGAAGGGGGTGGGGGGAGATAGGGGAGAGAGTAAGAGAGACAGAGGGGTGGGGGAAGAGAGGGGCGTGGGAGAGAGGGGTGAGGGAGGGGGTGGGGAGTGAGGGGCTGAGGGGAGGGGGGAGGGGGCGGGAGAGAGAGGGGGAGTGCAGGGAGAGGGGTGTAAGAGAGGCGGAGAGAGAGAGGGGGAGAGATGGTACAGAGAGGGGTGAAGAGAGAGGGGACAGAGAGGTGGGGAGAGAGAGGGATGGAAGGGAGAGAAAGAGAGGGAAGGGGGCGTAAACGGAGGGGCGAGATAGATTGTAGGACGAGTGACGGGGCGGGCGAGAGGGAGCAGATGGCGAGTGAAAGGGGAGGGCGAGAGCGAGGAGAGGGCGAATGAGTGGGGAGGACAAGAGAGTGGGGACGGCGAGAGGGGGGATAGTGAGGGGGAGAAAATGAGAAAGGGAGAGAATGAGAGAGGTAGGGAGAGTGAGACAGAGAGAGACGGAGAGAGAGAGGGGAGTGCGAGAAAGAGCAAAGGGCGAGAAAAAGGGGACGACTAGAGAGAGTGGAGGGCGAGAGAGAGGGGAGGGGCGAGAGAGAGGAGAGGACGAGAGAGGGGGTGGGCGAGAGAGTGGGTAGAGAGAGTTTGGGGAGAGAGTGGGGAGAGAGAGTGTGGAGAGAGAGAGTGGGAGAGAGATTGGGGAGAGTGGGGAGGGGGTGAAGAGGGATGGGGAGGGAGAGAGAGAAGGGGGAGAGAGTAAGGAGGTGAGAGAGAGGGGGAGAGAGAGTGGGAGAGATGGTGGCGAGAGAGACGGGCGGGCGAGAGAGGGACGAGTGAGAGAGGTGAATGGGATAGAGAGGAAAGAGAGGGGAAGAGAGACGGACGAGAAGTAGGGGGAGTGAGTGGGGAGAGAAGAATTGGGTCAGAGAGAAGGGGGAGATAGTGAAGGTGAGAGAATGAGAGTGGTAGGTAGAGTGAGAGGGTGAGAGAGAGAGGGAGAGAATGAGAGGAGAGAATGGGAGAGGGAGAGAGAGAATGAGAGAGGGAGAGAATTAGGGAGAGGGAGAGAGGGGAGAGAGGGGGAGAGAGTGCGGTCAGAGAGAATGGGAGAGAGAGTGGCAGAGAGAGAGGGAGAGAGATAGAGAGAAAGTGACGGAGAGATAATGGGGTCAGAGAGTGGGGAAGAGAGAACTGAGAGACAGAGGGGAGGAAGCGGGAGAGGGAGAGGGGCGAAAGAGAGAGGGGAGAGGGTGGGGTAGAGAGAGTGGATAGAGAGAGGAGAGTGAGAGGGGAAGAGAGAGAGAGCAGTGGAGAGATCAGGGGGTGAGTGCGAATGGGGGGAGAGTGCAGAGATCGAGAGAGTGGGGACAGCGAGAGAGAAGGGAGGGCGAGAGGGAGCAGAGGGCGAGAGAGAGGGAAGGGCGAGAGAGAAGGGAGGGCAAGAGAGAGGGCGGGAAGGGGAGAGGGAAGGGAAGGCGAGGGGAGGGGAGGGCGAGAGGGAGGGGAAGGCGAGAGGGAAGGGAAGGCGAGGGGCAGGAGGGCGAGCGGGGCGATGGCGAGAAAGAAGGGAGAGCGAGATAGAAGGGAGGGCGAGAGCGAAGGTAGGGCAAGAGAGTGGGGCGGGCAAGGGAGAGGGAGGGGAGGGCGAGAAGGAGGGGAGGGTGAGAGGGGGAGGGCGAGAGGGGGAGGGCGATGGGGAGAGAGAGAGAGGGGGATGGCGAGAGAGAAGGGAGGGCGAGAGAGAATGGAGAGCGAGAGGGGGAGTTCGGGAGAGAAGGGAGGGCGGGAGAGAGGGGAGGGCGAGAGAGAGGGGAGGGCGAGAGAGAGGGATGGCGGGGGATAGGAGGGCGAGAGGAAGGTGAAGGCGAGGGAGGGAATGGAGGGGGCGAGAGAGAGCAGAGGGCTACAGAGGGTAGGGAAAGAGAGAGGAAAGGGTAAGAGACAGGAGGGCGACAGAAGGGAGGGAAATAGAGAGGTTCGGGAGAGAGAGGAGTGAGGCAGAGACTGGGCAGGGCGAGAGAGAGCTGACGGCGAGAGTGGGGAGAGAGAGAATGTTGAGAGAGAGAGTGGGGAGAGAGAGAAGGAGGGAGAGAGAGGGAGGATGAGAGGGGAGGGCGAGAGAGTGGGGGCTGAGAGCGGGGGCAGAGAGCGGGAGGTGAAAGCGGGGGCAAGGGGGTAGAGCAGGGGGAAGACAGCGGGGGAAGAGAGCAGAGGGAAGAGACCAGGTCAACAGAGCGGGGGAACAGAGCGGGGCGGGGGGAACACAGCAGAAGGGAACAGAGCAGGGAAAAGGGAGCTGAGGAGAAAGAGAGAGCGGAGAGAGAGAGAGACAGAGGTAGAGAGAGGGCAGAGGGGGAAGAGAGAGAGAGACAGCAGGGGGAGAGAGCAGGGGTGGGAGCGAACGGGGGGAGAGCCCGGAGGGCGAGAGAGTGGGGAGGGTGAGAGAGAGGGGAGGGTGAGATCGAGTGGAGGGCGAGAGGGAGGGGGAGAGTGGGGAGGGCGAGAGTGGGGAGAGAGAGAGTGGAGAGAGCGAGACAGTTGGAAGAAAGAGAGTGTGGAGAGAGGGCAGGGTGGTAGAGGGCGGAGATGGGGAGAGAGTAACTGAAGAGTGTAGGGGACAGCGAATTGAGAGAGAGGGGCGAGAGAAAGGGGGAGAGAGATGGGGAGAGAGAGTGGGGAGAAAGAGGGTAGGGAGGAGAGAGGGAATGGGGAGAGGAGAGAGGGGGAGAGAGAGAGGGGCAAGATAGAGAGGGGAGAGAGAGGGACGGAAGGAAGAGAAAGAGAGGGAAGCAAGAGATAAGTGAGGGTCAAGAGAGGGGTGGGCGAGAGAGGCAAATGGGAGAGAGAGGAAAGAGTGGGGAAGAGAGACGGGAGAGAGAGGTGGAGTGATGGGGAGAGAAGGAGAGAGGAGAGAAAGAGAAGGTGAGAGAGAGGGTGAGATAGTGAGGGGGAGAGACTGAGAGAGGGAGAGAATGAGAAAGGTAGGGAGCGGCAGAGGGTGAGAGAGAGAAGGAGAGAATGAGAGAGGGAGTGAATGTGACGGAGAGAGACAGGGGGAGAGAGAGGAGAGAGAGTGGTGTCAGAGAGAATGGGAGAGAGAGAGTGGCAGAGAGAGAAAGGGAGAGAGATGGAGAGTGGGGGAGAGAAACCGACGGAGAGAGAATGAGGTCAGAGAGCGGGGAGAGGGAGACAGGGGAGAGAGAGGGGGACGGAGAGGGGCGAGAGAGAGGGGTGCGAGAGAGAGAGGAGCGAGAGAGTGAGGGGAGAGACAGAGGGGCGGGAGAGAGGGAAGAGAGAGAGGGGAGAGAGAGTGGAGAGAGAGGGGAGAGACACAGGGGAGAGAGTGGGGAGCGAGACAGAGCAGAGGGAGAGCGCGGGGGACAGCAAACCGTGAAGAGCGCGGAGGGTGAGGGGCTGAAGGGCGAGTGGTGGGTATGGCGAGAGAGAGGGGAGGGCGAGAGAGAGGGGCAGTCGAGGGAAGGAAGGGCAGTGGGAGCAAGAGAGAATGGAGGGCTAAAGAGGGTAGGGCAAGAAAGAGGGGAAGGGGAGAGACAGGAGGGTGACAGATGGGTGGGAAAAAGACAGGTTCGGGAGAGAGAGAGGTGAGGGAGAGACTGGGCATGGCGAGAGAGAGGTGACGGCGAGAGAGAGGGTTGGGTGAGAAAGTGGGGAGAGAGTGAGTATTGAGAGAGAGTGGGGAGAGAGGGGGAGGGAAAGAAAGGGAAGGTGAGAGGGGAGGGCGAGAGAGCGGGTTCAGAGAGCGGGGGCATAGAGCAGGAGGAGAAAGCGGGGGCAAGGGGGAGAGACCAGCTGGAAGAGAGAGGAGGGAAGAGAGCAGGGGGAACAAAGCGGGGAACAGCGCGGGGTAACTGGGCCGGGGGTGAAGAGAGAGGGAGGGAACAGAGAAGGGGAAAGAGAGCTGGAGAGACAAGGAGAGTGGAAAGAAAGAGAGAGAGCGAGAGAGAGAGAGGCCAGACATAGGAATAGAGAAAGATAGGGGACAGAGTACGGGTGAGAGCGAACGGGGGAGAGCGTGGAGGGCGAGAGAGCGGGAGGGCGATAGAGACGGAAGGGCCAGAGAGAGGGGAGGGCGAGAGAGTGGGGAATGCGAGAGTAGGGAGAGAGAGAGTTGGGAGAGAGGGTGTGGGAAAGAGAGGGGAGGGCGATAGAGGGGGGAGATAGGGGAGAGAGTAAGGGGTGAATAGGGGAGAGAGTGTAGGGGAGAGCGGGGAGAAAGAGAGGGGAGAGGGGGGAGAGAGAGAGTGGGGAGAGAGATGGGGAAGGGAATGGGGAGAGGGCGAAGGGGGACAGGGGGAGGGGGGAGATAGAGACAGGGAGGGAAGGGAGAGAAAGAGAGGGAAGCGAGAGGTAAGGGCGAGGCGAAAGTGGGGAGGGCGAGAGGTGAATGAGAGAGAGAGAGGAAAAAGAGTATAAGAGAGACGGAAGAGAGAGCGGGGAGTGATGGGGAAAGAAGGAGGGGGAGAGAAAGAGAAGGTGAGAGAGGGGGAGCTACTAGTGTGAGAATTAGAGACGGAGAGAATGAGAGAGGTAGGGAGAGGGAGAGGGTGAAAGCGAGAGGGAGAGAATGAGACAGGGAGAGAATGGGAGGAGGGAGAGGGAGAGAATGAGAGAGGGAGAGAATGTGAGAGAGAGAGAGGGGGAGAACAGAGCGTGAGGAATAGAGCGAGGGGTAACGGAGCTAGGGGGTGAACCGATCAGGGGAACAGAATGGGGGAAAGAGAGCGGGGGAGGGATTGGGGGAGAGACAGAGTGGAGGGCGAGAGACACAGAATGGCGAGAGAGGGGAGGCCGAGAGAGTGGGGAGGTTGAGACAGTGGGGAGAGCTAGAGAGTGGGGAGGGTGAGAGAGTGGGGAGAGAGCGGGGGGGAGAGAGAGGAAGGGAGAGAGAGGGGAGAGAGCGCGAGAAGAGAGAGCGCGGGGAGAGAGAGATAGAAATCGAGGGGAAAGAGTGGTAGAGAGAGAGAGGGAGAGAGGAGAGGGGAGGGGAGAAAGGCGAGAGCGCGTGGGGTGACATCGGGAGGAGTACAGGGGAGATCGGGAGAAGCAAGAGTTGGGGAAGAGAGAGCAGGGGAAGAGAGAGTGGGGAAGGAGGGGCAAGAAGGAACTGGGGGAAGAGAGCAGTAGGAAGAGAGCGGGGAAAGAGCGGGGGAAGAGAGTCGGGGGAAGGGATTGAGGCAGAGAGAGAGCAGGGGAAGACAGTGGGGAAGAGATCGGGGAAGAGAGCGTGAGGAAGAGAGTGGTGGAAGAGAGCGGGGGAAGAGAGCGGGGGAAGGAAGCGGGGGAAGGGAGCAGGGTGAAGAGAGCAGTGGGAAGGGAGCGAGGGGGAGAGAGCCGGGGGGAAGTTAGCTAGGGGAGAAAGAGAGCAGGTGAAAGAGAGCGATGGGAAGAGAGTGGGGGAAGAGAGTGAGGAAGAGAGCGTGGGGAAGAGAGCAGGGAGAAGTGGGCGGGGGAAGGGAGCGGGGAAAGGATCGGGGGAAGGGAGCGAGGGGTAGAGAACGAGGGGGAGGGAGTGAGGGGGAGAAACTGATGGCCGAGAGAGCAAGAGGAGAGAGTGTGGGGAAGGAGGGGGAAGAATGAACTCGGGGAAGAGAGCGGGAGGAAGAGAGACCCGTTGTGGTGAGCAGGTAAGTGCTGCATTTTGCTTGTTTGTTTCTTTAGATCTAGTTTTTTAATGTTTACCTTTTAGAGCGATGGCAGCGAAGGCAGTGCAATGTTCCTCTTGCAAAATGTATGAGGTGAGGGAACCCATTACGTCCCTGCTGATTACAGTTGCAAGAAGTGCAGCCATCTCCAGCTCCTCCGTGTTAGGGAACGAGAGCTGGAGTTGGATGAACTGCGGATCATTCCCGAGGCAGAGGTGGTCATAGATCAGAGCTTTAGGGAAGTAGTTACTCCGAAAGTTATAGACAGATGGGTGACAGTGAGGGGGAGTGGGAGGAAGCAGCCAGTGCAGGGACCCCCTGCAGTCATGCCCTTCAAAAACAAGTATACCGTTTTGGATACTTATTGGGGGGATGACTTACCAGGGGTAAGCAACGAGGTTCATGCCTCTGGCAGGGAGCCTGTCATCGTTGCTCAGAAGGGAAGGGTGGAGAAAGGTAGAGCGATAGTTATTGGGGACTCAATAGTGAGGGGCACAGATCGGCGGTTTTGCGGGGGCGACAGAGACTCATGATTGGTATGTTGCCTCCCAGGTGCAAGGGTACGTGATGTCTCTGATCGTGTTTTCCGGGTCCTTAAGGGGGAGGGGGAGGGGGAGCAGTCCCAGATCGTGGTCCACATTGGAACCAACGACATAGGTAGGAAGAGGGTTGAGGATGTTAGGCAGGCTTTCAGGGAGCTAGGTTGGAAGCTCAGAGCTCGAACGAACAGAGTTGTTGTCTCTGGTTCGTTACCCGTGCCACGTGATAGAGAGTCGAGGAATAGGGAGAGAGAACAGTTAAATGCGTGGCTACAGGGATGGTGCAGGAGGGAGTGATTCGGTTTCTGGACAACTGGGGTTCTTTCTGGGGAAGGTGGGACCACTATAAACAGGATGGTCTACACCTGAACCTGAGGGGCACCAGTATCCATGGGGGGAGGTTTGCTAGTGCTCTTTGGGAGGGTTTAAACTAACTCTGCAGGGACATGGGAACCTGGACTGTAGCTTTAGGGTACAGGACCTTGAGTGTAGGGAGGTTAGGAATAAGGCATCGATCTCTAAGGAGGGTGCCTGCAAACAGGAAGGTGGCTTGAAGTGTGTATACTTCAATGCCAGAAGTATAAGAAAAAAGGTAGATGAACTTGCAGCGTGGGTTGGTACCTGGGACTTCGATGTTGTGGCGATTACAGAGACGTGGGAAGAGCAGGGACAGGAATGGCTGTTGCAGGTTCCAGGGTTTAAATGTTTTTGCAGGGTCAGAGATGGGGGTAAAAGACGGGGAGGTGTGGCATTGCTTGTCAAGGATAGTATTACAGCGGTGGAAAGGACGATGGAGGAAGACTTGCCATCTGAGGTAGTTTGGGCTGAGGTTAGAAATAGGAAAGTTGAGGTCACCCTGTTAGGAGTTTTCTACAGGCATCCTAATAGTCCGAGAGAAGTAGAGGAAAGTATTGCGAGGTTGATTCAGGAGAAAAGTGGAAGTAGCAGGGTGGTTGTTATGGGGGAATTTAACTTCCCAGATATTGACTGGGAAAGCTATAGCTCGAGTTCGTTAGATGGGTCGGTGTTTGTCCAATGTGTGCAGGAGGGTTTCCTGACACAATATGTAGACAGGCCAACAAGAGGTGAGGCTATACTGGATTTGGTTCTAGGTAATGAACCAGGCCAGGTGTTAGACTTCGAGGGAGGTGAGCACTTCGGGGACAGTGACCACAGCTCGGTGACTTTTACTCTAGTGATGGAGAGGGATAAGTGTGCACTGCAGGGCAAGCGTTATAGCTGGGGGCAGGGAAATTATGATGCGGTGAGGCATGACTTAGGATGCGTGGATTGGAAAAATAGGCTTCAAGGGAAGAACACAAATGATATGTGGAGATTGTTCAAGGAACAGCTATTGGGTGTCATTGATAAGTATGTACCAGTCAGGCAGGGAGTAAAGGGTCTTGTGAGTGAGCCGTGGTTTAATAAGGAATTGGAATCCCTTGTGAAAGGTAAGGGGGCGGCCTATGTAAAGATGAGGCGTGAAGGTTCAGTTGGGGCGATTGAGAGTCATAAGGTAGCCAGGAAGGATCTAAAGAGAGAGCTAAGAGCAGCGAGAAGGGGACATGAAAAGTCCTTAGTTGGTAGGATTAGGGATAACCCAAAGGCTTTCTGTAGGTATGTCAGGAATAAAAGGATGACTATGGTAGGTATCGGTCCAGTCAAGGATAGTAGTGGGAAGTTGTGCGTGGAGGCGGAGGAGATTGTAGAGACACTAAATCAATACTTTTCGTCAGTATTCACTCAGGAACAGGACACTGTTGCTGATATGAATATTGAGTCACAAGTGATTACAATGGATGACCTTGAGGTATGTAGGGAAGAGGTCTGGGGAATACTGGAAAGGATGAAAATAGGTAAGTCCACTGGGCCTCTTGCCATTTATCCTAGGATCCTCTGGGAAGCTAGGGAGGAGATAGTGGAGCTTTTGGCCTTGATTTTTATGTCGTCGTTGTCTACGGGAATAGTGCCAGAAGACTGGAGGATAGCGAATGTGGTCCCCTTGTTCAAGAAAGGGAGTAGGGATAGCCCGAGTAACTATAGGCCAGTGAGTCTCACTTCTGTTGTGGACAAAGTCTGAGAGAAAATTGTAAGGGATAGGATTTATGAACATCTGGATAAGAATAATGTGATCAAGGATAGTCAGCATGGTTTTGTGAAGGGCAGGTCGTGCCTCACAAACCTTATTGAGTTCTTTGAGAAGGTGACCAAGGAAGTGGACGAGGGTAAAGCAGTAGATGTGGTGCATATGGATTTTAGCAAGGCGTTTGATAAGGTACCCCATGGTAGGCTAATGCAAAAACTACGGAGGTATGGCATTGAGGGTGCATTAGAGGTTTGGATTAGGAATCGTCTGGCTGGAAGGAGACAGAGGGTAGTAGTTGATGGTATAGGTTCTTCTTGGAGTGCAGTTACCAGCTGTGTTCCACAAGGATCTATTTTGGGACCATTGCTGTTGGTCATTTTTATAAATGACCTGGAGGAGGGGCGAGAAGGTTGGGTGAGCAAGTTTGCAGATGACACGAAAGGCGGTGGAGTTGTGGACAGCGAAGAAGGATGTGGCCAGTTACAGCGGGATATAGATAAGTTGCAGAGCTGGACACAAAGGTGGCAAATGGAGTTCAATGTAGCTAAGTGTGAAGTCATTCACTTTGGTAGGAGTAACAAGAAGACGTATTACTGGGCTAATGGTAGGCTACTTGGTAGTGTGGATGAGCAGAGGGAGCTTGGTGTCCATGTACACAGATCTCTGAAAGTTGCCACCCAGATAAATAGTGCTGTAAAGAAGGCATATGGTGTACTGGGCTTTATTGGTAGAGGAATTGAGTTCCAGAGTCCTGAGGTCATGTTGTAGTTGTATAAGACTCTGGTGCGGCCTCATCTGGAGTATTGTGTGCAGTTTTGGTCGCCATACTATAGGAAGGACATGGAAGCATTGCAACGAGTGCAGAGGAAGTTTACCAGGATGTTGCCTGGCATGGTAGGAAGATCGTATGAGGAAAGGTGAGGCACTTGGGGCTGTTCTCATTGGAGAAAAGAAGGTTTAGGGGAGATTTGATAGAGGTGTACAAGATGATTGGGGTTTAGATAGGGTTGACAGTGAGAACAATTTTCCGCTCATGGAGTCAGCTGTTACTAGGAGACACAGCTTTAAATTAAGGGGTGGTAGGTATAGGACAGATGTTAGGGATAGATTCTTTACTCAGCGGGTTGTGATTTCATGGAATGCCCTGTCATTAGCAGTGATGGACTCTATCTCTTTATGGTCATTTAAGCGGGCATTGGATAAGCATATGGAGGTTATTGGGCTAGTGTAGGTTAGGTAGACTTTGGTCGGCACAACATCGAGGGCCGAAGGGCCTGTACTGCGCTGTATTTTTCTATGTCCTATGTTCTGTGTTCTAGAGCTGGGGAAGAGATTGGGAGGAAGGGAGTGGGGGAAGTGAGCGGTTGGAAGAGGGGGCAAGTGAGCTGTGCAAGAAAGCGGGGGAAGAGAGCGGGGAAGAGAGTGGGGTGAAGAGAGCGAGGGGGAAGAGAGGAAGGGGGAGAGTGCAGGGGCGAGAGAGCGGGGAAGAGAGCGGTGTGAAGAGAAGGGGGTGAAGGCAGCGAAGGGGAGAGTGCGGGGTGAAGAGAGTGGGGGAAGAGACTGGCGAAACAGAGCGGTGGATGTGGAGGGGGAAGGAGAGGGAGGAAATGGGGAAGAGAGCGGGGCACGAGAGTGGGGAAGAGAGCGGGGGAGAGAGTGGGGGAAGGGAGCGATGGGGAGAGAGAGCGGGGAAGAGAGCATGGGGAAGATAATGGGGGAAAGAGAGCGGGGAAGTGAGCGTGGGGAGAGAGTGGGGGAAACGAAGCAAGGGGGAGAGAGCGGGGGAAGAGAGTGGGGAGGAGAGCAGGGGAAGAGAGCGGAGGGAAGAGAGCGAGGGGGAGAAAGAGAGCAGGTGAAAGAGAGCGATGGGAAGAGAGCAGGGGGAAGTGAGCAGGGAAGAGATCTTGGGGAAGAGAGCGGCAGAAGAGAGCGGGTGAGGAGAGCGGGGATAAGTGAGGGGGGAAGAGAGCAGGTGTAGAGAGGGTGTGAAGTGAGAGGGGGAAGAGCGGGGGAAGAGAGCAGGGGAACAGATTGGTAAAGAGAGAGGGGTAAGACAGCGGTGTGAAGAGAGCGGGGGATGAGAGCGCGGGGAAGTTAGCGGTAGGAAGAGAGCGGGGGAAGAGAGCGGGGCAAGAGATTGGGGAAGAAAGTGGGGGGAAGAGAGTGGGGGAAGGGTGCGAGGGGGATGGGAGTGGGAGGAAGGGAGCGGGGGAAGGGAGTGGGTGTAGGAAGCGAGGAGGAGAGCGCGAGGGGGAGAGAGCAAGGGGGAGAGAGCGGGTGGAAGAGCGCGGGGGTAAAAGAGCGGGAGAAGCGAGCGAGTGCGAGAGAGCGAAGTGGAGAGACCGACGGGGAGAGAGCAAGGGGGAGAGAGCAGGTGGAAGAGCGCGGGGAATGAGACTGAGGGGAAGAGCGCGGCGGGAAGACAGCAAGGGGAAGAGAGCGGGGGGAAGAGAGGAGGGGAACAGAGCAGTGTGAAGAGAGAAGGGGAAAAGAGCGAGGGGAAGAGAGCGGGAAAAGAGAGCGGGGGAAGAGAGCGGAGGGAATAGAGTGGGGATGAGAGGGGGAAAATTGGGGGAAGGGAGCGGGAAAGAGAGACGGGGTCAGAGAATAGGGTAAGAGAGCGTGGGGAAGAGAGCAGGGGAAGAGAGCACGGGGAAGATAGAACGGGAAGAGAGTGAGGGGGAGAGAGCGAGGTGGAGAGATGGGGGAAAGAGAGCGGGGAAGAGAGTAGGGGAAGAGAGCGCTGTGAAGAGAGAGAGGGAATGGATCGAGGGGGAGAGGGCGGGAGGAAGAGCCCGGATAAAATAGCTCAGGGAGAAGAGACTGGGGAAAGAGAGCGGGGGAAAAGAGCAAGGGGAAGCGAGTTGGGGGAAGAGAGTAGGGGAAGAGTGCGGTGTGAAGAGAGAGGGGGAAAGGGGCGAGGGGGAGTGAGCGGGGAAGAGAGGGGGGAAAGGAGCGGGGGGAGGGCGCGGGGGAAGAGAGCCGGGGGAATTGAGCGGCGGATGAGGCGGGAAATGGGGCAAGAGAGCGGGAAAGAGAGCGGGTGTAAGAGAGTGAGGGAAGAGAGCGTGGGGAAGAGAGCGGGGGAAAGATAGCGGGGGAAGAGAGCGGGGGAAGAGAGCGGGGGGAAGAGAGCGGGGGGAATTCAGCGTGGGATGACAGGGGGAAAATGTGGGAAGAGAGCGGGAAAAAGAGCGGGAGTAAGAGAGTGGGGATAAAGAGCGGGAGTTAGAGAGTGGGGGAAGAGAGCGGGGGGAAGAGAGAGGGGGAAGAGCACGGGTGGAAGAACTCAGGGGGAAGAGACTGGGGAACAGAGTTGGGTGGAAGAGAGCAAGGGGAAGAGAGTGGGGCAAAGAGAGAAGGGGAAGAGAGTGATGTTAAGAGAGAGGGGTAAAGGAGAGAGGGGAGAGAGTGGGGGAAGAATGGGGGTGGAAGAGCTCAGGGAGAAGAGACTGGGGGAAGAGAGAGGGGGAAGAGAGCGGGAGAAGAGAGTGGGGGAAGAGAGTAGGGGAAGAGAGCTGTGTTAAGAGAGAGGAGGAAAGGAGCGAGGGGGAGAAAGCGGGGGAAGAGCGCGGGTGGAAGAGCTCAGGGAGAAGAGACGGGGTAAGGGAGCGGGGGTAAGAGAGCAAGGGGAATAGAGTGTGGGGAAGAGAGCGGGGGGAAATTCAAAGGGGAATGAGAGGGGTGAAATGGGGGAAGAGAGTAGGAAAGAGAGCGGGAGTAAGGGAGTGGGCGAAGAGAGCGGGTGAAGAGAGCACTGGCAAGAGAGCAGGGCGAAGAGAGCAAGGGGGCGAGAACGGGGGGAAGGGAGTAGGGGAAGAGAGCGGTGTGACGAGAGAGGGGGAAAGGGGCGAGGGGGAGAGAGCGGGGGAAGAGAGTGGGAGGGAATTGAGCGGGGGGATGAGAGTTGGGAAATGGGGAGAAGAGACCGGGAAAGAGAGCGGTGATAAGGTGGGGGGGAAGAGAGAGGTGAGGTATTGAGCGGGGGAATGCGAGGGGGGAGGGAGACGGGGTGAGACAGGAGAGGGAGACGGGGTGAGACAGGAGAGAGAGATGGGGAGAGACAGGAGGAGTGACGGGGAGAGACTTGGCAGAGACGGGGAACGACGGGGAGAGACAGGAGGAGAGATGGGGAGAGATGGGGAGAGAGACAGGGGAGAGAGACTGGGAGAGAGATACTGGGAGAGAGATGGGGAGAGAGACGTCGGAGAGTGAAGGGGGAGAGCCAGGGCGAGAGAGATGGGGGGAGAACGACGGGGAGGGAGATGTGGAGAAAGATGGTTGAGAGAGAGGGGCGCGAGAGAGAGGGGCGTGAGAGAGAGGATGCGAGAGGGAGGTTGCGAGAGGGGACGAGTGAGAGGGAGAAAGAGGGAGGGGTCACGAGCGAGGACCAAAAGAGGGGGTCGAAAGAGACAGAGGCAAGTGCGAGGGGGGAAAGAGTGAGATGCAAGAGAGAGAAGGCGAGAGAGAAGTAGAGGCGGGAGAGAGGGAGAGGAGGGAGAGAGAAGGGGTTGAGAGACAGGGGCTAGAGACTGGGAGAGAGACGGGCAAAGATGGGGAGAGATGGGGGAGTGACGGGGTGAGTGACGGGTGTGAGTGACGGGTGTGAGTGACGGGGTGAGTGACGGGGCGAGTGACAGGGGAGAGACAGTTTAGAGAGACGGGGAGTGAGACGTGGGAAAGAGACGGGGAGAGAGATGGGGAGAGACACAGGGGAGACAGACGTCGGAGAGACGGGGAGAGCCAGGGGGCGAGAGATGGGGGGAGAGATGAGGAGAGAGACGGGGACAGAGACGGAGAGAGAGAGAGACAGTGGAGAAAGACGGTTGAGAGAGAGGGGCGCGAGAGAGAGGGGCCTGAGAGAGGGGGGAATAGGGAGGGGGCGAGAGGGGACGAGAGAGAGGGAGAAAGAGGGAGGGGGCAAGAGCGATGGGGCAAGAGCGAGGAACAAGAGAGGGGGTCAACAGAGAGAGGGGCAAGAGCAAGGGTGCAAGAGCGAGGTGCAAGAGAGAGAGGCGCGAGAGAAGTAGAGGAGGGAGAGAGAAGGGGTTGAGAGACAGGGCCGAGAGACCGGGAGAGAGATGGGGAGAGATACCGGGAGAGACAGGGAGAGATGGGGGAGTGACGGGGTGAGTGACGGTGGTGAATGACGGTGGTGAGTGACGGAAGAGAGTGACATGGTAGAGACCGTTTAGCGAGATGGTTTAGAGAGACAGGGAGAGAGAAGGGGAGAGAGATCGGGGAGAGAGACGGGGAGGGAGATGGGGTCAGTGGTGGGAGAGAGAGACGGGGAGAGCCGGGAAGAGACGGGGAGAGACGTGGTAGACATGGGGAGAGACGGCGAGAGACAGGAGGAGTGACGGGGAGAGACAGGAGGAGAGACGGGGAGAGACGGGAGCTGATGGGGGAAAGACGGGGGAGAGACGGTGAGAGACGGAGACCGATGGGGGAGAGATGGGAGGAGAGATGGGGAGAGATGGGTAGAGACAGGGGAGAGATACAGTGGAGAGTGACGGGGAGAGAGACGGGGAGAGATCGGGAGAGATACGGGCAGAGACATGGGGAGAGAGACGGGGGAGAGAGACATCGCAGAGAGATGGGGAGAGCGAGGGGGAGAGTGATGGGGGAGAGAGACGGGGAGAGACGGGGAGAGAGACAGTGGAGAAAGACGGTTGAGAGAGAGGGGCGTGAGAGAGAGGGGAGTGACAGAGAGGGGGCGAGAGGGAACAAGAGAGGGGGAGAAAGGGGTGGCAAGAGCGATGACGCAAGAGCAATGGGGCAAGAGCGAGGAGCAAGAGAGAGGGGTCGAGACAGAGAGAAGCAAGAGCGACGGGGAAAGAGCAAGGTGCAAGAGAGAGAGGGCGAAAGAGTGGGGGCGAGAGAGAAGTAGAGGCGGGATAGGGGGAGAGGAGGGAGAGAGAAAGGGTGGAGAGACAGGGGCGAGAGACCGGGAGAGAGAGACGGGGAGAGATGGGGGAGTGACGGGAGTCAGTGACGGTGTGAGTGACGGGGGAGTGTGACAGGGGAGAGACGGTTTAGAGAGACGGGGAGAGAGACGGGAGAGACACTGGGAGAGAGATGGAGAGAGAAATGGGGAGAGACGGGGAGAGAGACGGGGAGAGAAACGGGGGAGAGACTGGGAGAGAGATGGGGAGAGAGACGGGGAGAGCAGGGGGACAGAGATGGGGGGAGAGAGACGGGGAGGGAGACGGGGT
Source organism: Hemiscyllium ocellatum (assembly GCF_020745735.1). Taxonomy (NCBI): domain Eukaryota; kingdom Metazoa; phylum Chordata; class Chondrichthyes; order Orectolobiformes; family Hemiscylliidae; genus Hemiscyllium; species Hemiscyllium ocellatum. Next base: position 18,564,919 of record NC_083408.1, read on the forward strand.
GAGGGACGGGAGAGACAGACGGAGTAGATATGGGGAGAGACGGGGAGAGACAGGAGGAGTGACGGGGAGAGACAGGGGAGAGACGGGGCGAGACGGGGACTGATGGGTGAAAGACGGGGGAGAGACGGGGAGAGACTGAGACCGACGGGGGAGAGATGGGTGGAGAGATGGGGAGAGATGGGTAGAGACGGGGGAGAATTATGGTGGAGAGAGATGGAGAGAGAGACGGGGAGAGAGGTCGGGAGAGATACTGGGAGAGAGATGGGGAGACAGACGGGGGAGAGACGTCGGAGAGAGACGGGGGAGAGCCAAGGGGAGAGAGATGGGGGGAGAGAGACAAGGAGAGAGACGGGGAGAGAGACGGGAGAGACACTGGGAGAGAGATGGAGAGAGAAATGGGGAGAGACGGGGAGAGAGACGGGGAGAGAAACGGGGAGAGAGACGGGAGAGAGACGGGAGAGAGACTGGGAGAGAGATGGGAAGAGAGACGGAGAGAGACGGGCTGAGAGACGGGAGAGAGAGACATGGGAGAGACGGGAAGAGACGGGGAGAGACGGAGTAGAGACAGCAGGAGAGAAGGGGAGGAGACAGGGTAGAGACGGGGGAGAGACTGTTCCCGAGTGGGGAGAGCCAGGGGAGAGATGTGGAGAGACGGGGAAGAGAGAGGGGATGAGAGAGAGGGAGAAAGAGAGAAGGGGCATGAACGAGGGGGCAAGAGCGATTGGGAAGAGCAAGGAGCAAGAGAGGGTGTCGAGAGAGAGAGGGGCAAGAGCGAGCGGGCAAGAGCAAAGTGCAAGGGAGAGAGTGTGAGAGAGTAGGGACGAGAGAGAGGTAGAGGCGGGAGAGAGGTAGAGGAGGGAGGGAGAAGGGGTTGAGTTACAGGGGCGAGCGACAGAGTGAGAGACAGGGAGAGAGACGGGGAGATATGGGGGAGTGACGGGGTGAGTGACAGGGATGAGTGACGGGGTGAGTGATGGGGGAGAGTGACAGGGGAGAGATGGTTTCGAGAGACGGGGAGAGAGACGGGACAGATACTGGGAGAGAGATAGGCAGAGAGACGGGGGAGAGAAATGTCGGCGAGAGACGGGGAGAGTCAGGGGGAGAGAGATGGGGGGAGAGAGACGGGGAGAGAGACGGGGAGAGAGATGGTGGAGAAAGAAGGTTGAGAGAGGGGTGCGAGAGAAAGGGGCGTGAGAGAGGGGGGCGAGAGGGAGGGGGAGAGGGGACGAGTGAGAGGGAGAATGCGGGAGGGGGAAAACCGATGGTTCAAGAGCGACAGGGCAAGAGCGAGGAGCAAGACAGGGGGTCAAGAGAGAGAGAAGCAAGAGCGAGGGGGAAAGAGCGAGGTTCAAGAGACACAGAGTGAGAGAGTGGGAGCGAGAGAGAAGTAAAGACGGGAGAGTGGTGGAGGAGGGAGAGAGAAGGTGTTGAGAGACGGGGCGAGAGACTGGGAGAGAGACGTGGAGAGAGACGGAAAGAGACGGGGAGAGATGGGGGAGTGACGGGGTGAGTGATGGTGGTGAGTGACGAGGTGAGTGATGGGGCGAGTGATGAGGAGAGATGGTTAGAGAGACGAGGACAGAGACGGGAGAGACACTGGGAGAGAGATTGGGACAGAGATGGGGAGAGACGGGGAGAGAGACTGTGGAGAATGACAGTTGAGAGAGAGGGGCGCGAGAGAGAGGGGCCTGAGAGAGGGGGGCGAGAGGGAGGGGGAGAGAGGGGACGAGAGAGAGGGAGAAAGTGGGAGGGGGCAAGAGCGATGGGGCAAGAGTGGGAAGACAAGAGAGTGGGGGCGAGAGAGAGGTAGAGGTGGGGGAGAGGTAGAGGAGGTAAAGAGAAGGGGTTGACTGACGGGAGAGAGACTCGGGGAAGGAAAAGGGAGAGATGGGGAGAGACAGGGAGAGATGGGGACTGATGGGGGAGAGACGAGGGAGAGTCGGGGCGAGACGGGGACCCTCGGGAGAGAGACGGGAATAGAGATGGGGAGAGACGGGGAGAGACGGGGAGAGAGACAGGGGAGAGAGACTGGGAGAGAGATGGGGAGTGAGACGGAGAGAGAAACGTCAGAGAGAGATGGGGGAGAGCCAGGGGGAGAGAGATGAGGGGAGGGAGTCGGGGTAAGAGACGGGAGAGAGAGACGGGGAGAGACGGAGTAGATATGGGGAGAGATGGGGAGAGACAGGAGGAGTGACGGGGAGAGACAGGGGACCGACGGGGAGCGACGGGGATTGATGGAGGAAAGACGGGAGAGAGACGGGGAGAGACGGGGACCGACGGGGGAGAGACGGGAGGAGAGATGGGGAGAGAGACAGAGGAGAGACACGGGGAGAGAGACTGGGAGAGAGACGGGGAGAGAGACGTCGGAGAGAGAAGCGGGAGAGCCAGGAGTAGAGAGATGGGGGGAGAGAGACGGGGAGGGAGACGGGGTGAGAGACGGGAAAGTGAGAAGGGGAGAGACAGGGTAGATATGGGGAGAGACGGGGAGAGACAGGAGGAGTGACGGGAAGAGACAGGGGAGAGACGGGGAGAGACGGGGACTGATGGGGGAAAGACGGGGGAGAGACTGGGAGAGACGGGGACCGACGAGTGAGAGACGGGAGGAGAGATGAGGAGAGACAGGGGAGAGCCTGGAGGAGAGTGACTGGGAGAGAGACGGGAGAGAGATGGGGGAGAGATACTGGGAGGGAGATGGGGAGAGAGACGTCAGAGAGAGACGGGGGAGAGCCGGGGGAGAAAGAGATGATGGAGAAAGACGGTTGAGAGAGAGGGGCGCAAGAGAGAGGGGCGTGAAAAAGAGGGCGCAAGAGGGAGGTGGTGAGAGGGGACGAGTGAGAGGGAGAAAGAGGGACGGGTCAAGCGCGGGGAGAAAGAGAGGGGGTCAAGAGAGAGAGGGGCAAGAGAGAGGTAGAGGCGGGGGAGAGGTAGAGGAGGGATAGAGAAGGGGTTGAGAGACAGCGGCGGGAGACGGGGAGAGAGACGGGGAGAGAGACGGTGAGAGAGACAGGGAGAGACGCAGAGAGAGATGGGAATAGACGGGAAGAGACAGGGACTGATGAGGGAGAGACGAGGGAGAGTCAGGTCGAGACGGGGACCATCGGGAGAGTGAGGGGAATAGAGATGAGGAGAGACGGGGAGAGACAGGGGAGAGACTGGGGTAGAGACGGGGGAGAGAGACAGGGGAGAGTGACGGGGAGTGAGACGGGGAGACAGACGGGGGAGTGAGACGTTGGAGGGAGATGGGGGAGAGCCAGGGGGAGAGAGATGGGGGGAGAGAGACGTTGGAGAGAGACGGGGGAGAGCCAGGGGGAGAGAGACGTTGGAGAGAGACGGGGAGGGAGACGGGGAGAGAGATCAGGAGAGATACGGGGAGAGAGATGGGGAGAGAGACTGGGAAGAGAAATGTCGGAGAGAGATGGTGGAGAAAGACGGTTGAGAGAAAGGGACGCAAGAGAGCGGAGCGTGAAAGAGAGGGGGCGAGAGGGGACGAGTGAGAGGAAGAAAGATGGAGGGGGTATGTGTGAGGGGGCAAGAGCGATGTGGCAAGAGCAATAAGCAAGAGAGGGGGTCGAGAGAGAGAGGAGCAAGAGCGAGCTCGGCAAGAGCGAGATGCAAGAGAGAGAGTGCGAGATAGTGGGGGCGAGAGAGAGGTAGAGGCGTGAGAGAGGCAGGGGAGGGAGAGAGAAGGGGTTGAGAGACGGGGCGATAGACTGGGAGAGAGACTGTGCGAGAGACGGGGAGAGACAGGGAGAGATGGTGGAGTGACGGGGTGAGTGACGGGGTGAGTGACAGGGGAGAGACGGTGTAGAGAGACGGAGAGAGAGATGGGGGAGAGAGACAGGGAGGGAGACTGTGCAAGAGATGGGGATAAACATGCGAGGGACTGGGGAGAGACGGGAGAGAGACAGGGGAGACAGACGGTGGAGAGAGTCGGGGAGAGAGACGGGGAGAGAGATGGGAAGAGATACGGGGAGAGAGATGGGGAGAGAGACTGGGGAGGGAGACGTCGGAGAGAGACGGGGGGAGAGCCAATGGGTGAGAGACCGGGAGAGAGACAGTGGAGAAAGACGGTTGGGAGAGAGGGGCGCAAGAGAGAGGGGAGTGAGAGAGAGGAGGTGAGAGGGAGGGGGTGAGAGGGGACAAGAGAGAGGGAGAAAGAGGGCGGGGCCAAGAGCGATGGCGCAAGAACAATGGGGCAAGAGCGAGGAGCAACTGAGCGGATCGAGAGAGAGACAGAAGCAAGAGCGAAGGGGCAAGAGGGGGGTGCAAGAGAGAGAGAGGACGAGAGAGTGGGGGCGAGAGAGAAGTAGAGGCGGGAGAGAGGTAGAGGAGGGAGAGAGAAGGGTTTGAGAGACAGGGGCGAGAGACGGGGAGAGAGACAGGGAGAGAGACGGGCAGAGAAGGAGACAGATGGGGGAGAGAGAGGGAACGAGAGAGAGGGAGAAAGAGAGAAAGGGCAAGAACGAGAGGGCAAGAGGGATGGGGAAGAGCGAGGAATAAGATAGGGGTCAAGAGAGAGAAAGAGGGGCAAGAGCGAGAGAGCAAGAGTGTGGTGCAAGAGAGAGAGGGCGAGAGAGTGGGGCGAGAGAGAGATAGAGGCGGGAGAGAGGTAGAGGAGGGAGGGAGAAGGGGTTGAGAGACAGGGGTGAGAGACGGGGAGAGACAGGGAGATATGGGGGAGACAGGGGAGAGACTGGGGGAGAGACGGGGGAGTGACGGGGAGAAAGACGTCGGAGAGAGACGGGGAGAGCCAGGGGAAGAGAGATGGGGGTGAGAGACGGGGAGAGAGACGGGGAGAGAGATGGTGGAGGAAGACGGTGGAGAGAGAGGGGCTTGAGAGAGAGGGGGCGAGAGGGAGAGGGCGGGAAGGGACGAGAGAGAGGGAGAAAGAGGGAGGGGCAAAAACGAGGGGGCAAAAGCGATGGGGCACGCGCAAGGAGCAACAGAGGTGTCGAGAGAGAGGGGCAAGAGCGAGGAGGCAGTAGCGATGAGCAAGATAGAGTGAGCGTGAGACTGGGGGCGAGAGAGAGGTATAGGCGGGAGAGAGGTAGAGGAGGGAGAGAGAAGGGTTTGAGAACAGGGGCGAGAGACGGGGAGAGAGATGTGGAGAGAGAAGGGGAGAAACAGGGAGTGATGGGGGAGTGACTGGGGTGAGTGACGGGGAGAGTGACAGGGGAGAGACGGGGTAGAAAGACAGGGAGAGAGAGAGGGATAGAGACGGGGAGAGAGACAGGGAGGGAGATGGGGAAAGACGGGGAGTGAGATGGGGACGGTGGGTGGGGAGAGAGATTGGGAGGGAGATGGGGAGGGAGACCGGGAGGGATACGGAGGAGAGAGATGGGGAGGGAGACGGAGAGAGAGAGATGGGGAGGGATACGGGGAGGGAGAGATGGGGAGGGATACGGGGAGGGAGACAGGGAGGGAGACGGCGAGACAGATGGAGAGAGACGGGGACAGAAATAGGGAGAGAGACAAGGAGAGAAATAGGTAATAGAGATGGGGAGAGTGAAGGGGGAGAGACGGGGGAGATACTGGGGAGAGACGGCGGCAGAGATGGGGGAGAGAGAAAAGTGAGAGAGTCGGGGAGAGAGACGGGGAGAGAAACGGGGTGAGAGACGGGAGAGAGAGACGGGGGAGAGACGGGAAGAGACGGGGACAGACCAGGGAGAGACGGGAGGGGAGATGGGGAGAGATGAGGAGAGACAGGGGAGAGACTGGTGGAGAGACAGGAGAGAGACGGGGAGAAAGACGGGGGAGAGAGACGGGGAGAGAGACTTTGGAGAGAGAGGGGAGAGAGATGCGGAGAGATACAGGGAGAGAGACGGGGAGAGAGACGTTGGAGAGAGAGGGGGAGAGAGATGGGGAGAGATACGGGGAGAGAGACGGGGAGAGAGACGGGGAGAGAGACGTTCGAGAGAGAGGGGGAGAGAGATGGGGAGAGATACGGGGAGAGAGACGGGGTGAGAGACGGGAGAGAGAGACGGGGGAGAGACGGTAAGAGACGGGGACAGACCGGGGAGAGACGGCAGGGGAGATGGGGAGAGATGGGGAGAGACAGGGGAGAGACTGGGGGAGAGACGAGAGAGAGAGACAGGGGAGAAAGACGGGGGAGAGCCAGGGAAGAGAGATGGGGAGAGAGAGACGGGGAGATAGATGGTGGAGAAAAACGGTGGAAAGAGAGGGGCGCGAGAGAGGTGCACGAGAGAGAGAGAGTGGCGCAAGAGAGAGTGGCGTGAGAGAGGGGATGAGAGAGAGAGGGGACGAGAGAGAGCGGACGAGAGAGATTGGGAAAGGGGAGGGGTAAGAGCGAGGGGTCAAGAGAGAGAGGACGAGAGAGTGGGGGCCAGAGAGAGGTAGAGGAGGGAGAGAGAAGGGGTTGAGAGACAGGGGCATGTCAGAGAAGTGTCTATATAGAGAGAGAGGGACAGTTGATCGTCTTTGATGTGGTCGTGGACGAGACAGGAACATTCTGATGGCCTACAGGAGACAGAGAAATAGACAGAATGTGAAATTAGACACATGCGTTGAGGGATACACATGGAGAATGGCATGAATTCCCACAGTGATCTGGAAAGTCCCAGTCTCCATCCCTGGCCTTTGTGGCCTCATCTCTCTGGAGAGAAGAATTCTGTTGGCTCAATATCTGGAGGAACTGCAACAGCGAGAGGCACTGACAGAGGAACAATTAGACCCACACAGTGAGGAATGCCACATGGAGAGAGACTGAGTGCTGGAAGGTTTCAGAATCAATCAATGGTCATGATGAAAGGGTTTTGATTCATGGATCAGTACTCAGTGACGGTTGAGCTACAAGTGGGAGAGGTGATAGGTTCGTGTTATACTCACCAGACTGTTCACCCAGAATTTAATGTCAGTGTCTGGTATAGCAATCTGACTGCTCAATATCATTTAAGGAATGAAATCTGCTATCGGTTGATTTCCTGTGTAATGCAACGACACTGTAATAATTTCGGGAGGCTTCAGTTTGTGTATAATCTGGGACAGTCGCATTGTCAAAAGTGATGTTCTCCAAAGTCCTCTTTGAATGCTGTGTCAGTGTTTTTTTGAAGAACACATTGTGCAAATGGCCAGGGACATGACCAACATAGATTGACCATTGGTGATAACGCTGAGTGAAGGAGTAATGTTTCCCTGAGATATCCACTGGGAAATTGTGGTACAGTGGATTTTTAACGTGACGATAAAGCACACCCTACAATCACAACCAAAGCCATGACATGTGTTTGAGAGGAGAGCTGACCAAGCTAAACAGGGGAAACAGTGAAGTGTATGGCTGGAAATGGACATTGGAAAAAATTTACAGTAATAGAGATGGACAGCACAGAAACAGAGCCTTCGGTCCAACTCGTCCGCGCCACTCACATACCCTAACACAATCTCACCTCATTTGTCAGCACTTGGCCTAAATCACTCTCAATACTTCCTGTTCGTATACCCATCCACATGCCTTTTAAAATGCAGTAATTGTACCAGTCTTCACCACTTCGTCTGGCAGCTCATTCCATACACGCACCACTCTCTGCCTGAAAAAGTTGTTCCTTAGGTTTCTTTTATATCTTTCCTCCTCACCCTGAATCTAGGCCCTCCAGTTTGAACTCGAGTAACTCAGGGAAAAGCTCTTGTCTGTTATACCTATGCATGCCTCTCTTGATTTTATAAACCTCTACATGGCCATCCCTCAGCATCAGACGTCCCAGGGAAAATAGCCCCAGCCCATTCAACCTATCCCTGTAGCTCAAATTTTCCAATCCTGGCAACAGCCTTGTAAATCTTTTCTGAACCCTTTCAATTTACACAACATCCTTCCGATAGGAAGGAGACAAGAATTGCAAGGAATATTCAAAATGTGGCTTGTCCAATGTCATGTACAGCCACAACATGACCTCCCAACTCCTCTACTCAATGCACTGATCAGAAAATGCAAGCATACCAAGCACCTTCTTCAATATCCTATCTAACTGCGATTCTCCTTTCAAGGAACTTTGAACCTGCACGTTCAAGGTCCCTTTGTTCCAAAGACCTTACCATTAAGTGCATAAGTCCTGTTAAGATTTATTTTTCCAAAATGCGGCACCCGACATTTATCTAAAGTAAACTCCATCTATCACTCCTCAGCCGATTGGCCTATCTGATCACGATCCCATTGTAATCTGACGTAATGTTTTTAATGTCCACAAGACTTTCAATTTTGGTGTCATCTGCAAGCTTACTAACTATACCTCCTACGTTGACATCCAAATCATTTGTGTAAATAATGAAAATAGTAGTTCCAGCATTTATCGTTTTGGCACAGATATTCAGTTGAAAAGCAACCCTCCACCACCACCTTCGAGACATTCTGGATCCAAATAGCCGGTTTTCCCTTTATTCCATGCGATCTAACCTTGCTCACCAATCTCCCATGAGGAAGCTTTTCGAACACCTTCGTGAAGTCCATATCAGTCACATCCACTGCTTTGTCCCCATCAATCCTTTTTGTTACTTCTTCAAAAAAAAACTCAAGCAACTTCTTCAGACATGATTTTCCAAGCACAAAGCTATACCGACCATCCATAATTTGAACTGCCTTTCCAAACACATGGAAATCCTGTCCCTCAGGATTCCCTCCTTCAACCTGACCAACACTGACGTCAGGCGAACCGGCCTGTAGTTCTCTGGCTTTTCCTTACCACCTTCCTTAAAAGTGGCTCCATGTTAGCCAACCTCCAGCCTTCTGGCATCTCACCTATGATTATCGATTACACAAATATCTCAGCAAGAGTCCCAGCAATCAATTCTCTAGCTTCCCAAAGAGTTCTATGGTACACCCGATAAGGTCCTGGGGATTTATCAATCTTTCTACGTTTCAAGACATCCAGTACCTACTTCTCTGTAATGTGGATACTTTTCAAGATGTCACCATCTATTTCCCAAATTCTATATTTTCCATGTCATTCTCTCTAGTAAATACTGATGTAAAATACTTGTTTAGTATTTCCCCATCTTCTGCAGCTCTACGTGCAGTCTGCCTTGCTGATCTTCGAGGGACCCTATTCTCTCCCTAGTTATCATATTGTCCTTTTTGTATTTATAAAAACCCTTTGGATTCTCCTTAACCCTATTTGCCAAAGCTATTTCATGTCCCCTTTTTGCCCTCCGGATTTCCCTCTTTCGTATACTCCTACTGCCTTTCCCCTCTAAGGTTTCACACGATCTCTCCTGTCTATATCTGACATATGCTTCTTTTTCTTAACAAAATCCTCAGTTTCTCTCATCATTCAGCATTTCCCACACCTACCAATCTTTCCTTTTACCCTAACAGGAATATGTCTCTATCTTGGGACTGCCGTTATCCTATTTCGGAAAGCTTCTCAAATCCCAATGATGAAGTTTTCATTCTCTCAAAATGGAAATTCCCCGATTCCTGCATCCTGCAAAACTGCCACTTGAAAAGAGTGGGGGAAAAAGAACTTTCCAAATGAAGGCTTTGATGAGGTGAACTCTGGTCAGTCACATAGACCTGGAGGTTACCACATGCATGGAGAGTGCTTTGTACCAGAGCAGCACCAGGTCACTGTCAGGGACGCAGACAGAACAGCAAATAGATTCACTTCTGAGTTCAGATCTCCCAGCCTGGGTACCTGAAGCTGTGCACAGCCATTCTGGCAAATATTTGTATAAATAGGACAGCGAGATCTGCCCAATAGTCCAATCAAAAACCATAAGACATTCAAATTTAAATATCCTGCAGGTTCCTCAAACCATTCGCTGTCATTCCTGCAGGCTCTAAGAATCCCGTTCTATCTAACCTCTTATAGGATCCACGTACGTTCCTGCATTTCTACCATCCTCCAGGTACTGCAGTCTTTCCTACCTCCGTAAAATGACCTGGACTCTACAACCCTTCCTTCCTTTGCAATGTTCCCCAGAAGGGTACTGAAGGATGGTGGCAGTTACAGAATTAGTGTGGGACAGGAGAATTTTGCAGATATTAGGAATATTGCAGTAGCAAAAAGTGATTTCAGTAATTTTGAGGGTTGCATGCTAATAAAAGAGGTTTCAGAGATGAGGAGGATTGTCAGGGCTTGAAGACGTTTCACAGTTTATGAGTGTTGTAAGGTTTGGAGAATGTTGCCAAGATAGGGAGGGTTTAAGATTGAAGGATTCCACAGACAACCTTTATAGGAAAACATCGGGATTCTTGATAGTGTGGAGGAACAGAAGAATATTGAGTTTAACGACCATAGATCTCTCAACGTTGCCACTCAATTTGATAACCTTGTTCAGAAGGCATATGATGTATTGGCTTTCATTAGCAGGGGGATTGAATTTAAGAGCCATGAGGTTATGCTGCATCTGAATCGAGTCCCAGTGAGACAACACTTGGTATATTGTGTTCAGTTCTGGTTGCCTCATTATCAGAAAGTTGTGGAAGTTTTAGTGAGGATGCAGAGGAGATTTATCAGGATGCTGCCTGGACTGGAGGGCAGGTCTTTAATGGAAGTTTGATCGAGATCAGGCATTTCTCATTGGAATGAAAAATGATGAGAGGTGACTTGTTGGAGGTACACAAGATGATGAGAGGCATAGATTGTGTGGATAGCCAGACACTTCTCCCATTTGATGGGAAATGGGAAAAGGCTATAATGAGGGGGCATAAGTTGAAGGTGATTGGAGGAAGATTCATAGAGATGTCAGAGGTAGGTGTTGTCCACAGAGCATGGTGGGTACGTGGAATGCACTGCCAACAATGGTAATAGAGTCAGATGCATTAGGGACAGTTAAGTCGGTCTGGGATAGGCACCTAGATGATAGTTAAATGTAGGGTATGTAGGTTAGTTTGATCCTAGAGTAGGATAACATGTCAGCACAACTTTGAGGGCCGAAGGGCATTTACTGTGTTTTACTGTTCTATGTTGCAAATAGGGAGGGTTACAGAAAATTGGAGAGGATGGGGTCTGAATGAAGATATACAAATAGGAAGGGTTTTCTAGGATTGTCGGAGGTAACAGAGACAACAATGGTCTGATCTGGAGCAGACGACCAAGATTGGGTGGGATGTGGGAACTGGAGGTTGTTTCACAGGAAGGGATGACTATAGAGCCACAGGGTGTTCCAGAAATGCAGAGAGCTGTATGGCCTGCAGGAGTTCATGGAGATGGGGAAGTTGGGAGGAATGGAGGAGTTTGCGTAGATAGGGATGTTGGTAGGATGGAGCGGTTTACACAGACAGCAGTGTTCTAGGGGAATGAAGCAGATTACAGAGATCAAGACTGTTATATAGATTGGAAGAAAAATAGATAAATGGAGAGCAGTTGTGACTGAGGATGTTGATAGATTTAGAAAAGCTTAGATTCTGGAGATGATTTACATATGGAGGGTGTGGAATTGGGCAAATATTTCAGGATATAAGCATAGCAAGTTAGGTTGGAGACAGTTTCATGGGTAAGGGATCTATAGTAACCTCCTCCAGTTTGGTCAAAGTGGGAAGGATTGTAGGGAGTGTGACGTTTACACAGATGGGGTGTAAGAGCTGGGCAAGGTTACGGAAATGAGTAGATAGATGGAGAAAATGGAGGAGTTTACATTGACAGGGCGGGAGATAGCCACGGAAGAATGTTCCACACATCGCGAGTCTTTTCAGAACTGGATCAGGAGAGTAACAGGCTTTGGACTGAGTTCTACAGATCGGGAGTGCTGCAGGGTCGTGAGAGGATTGTAGGATCTCCACAGATAGATCGTGTCTTTTGGGCTGGAAGAAGATATAGATAGCTTAGATCCACTGTATGCTATCTTCATTTTCCGTACAAAGCCACAATATCAGCCCGACATTCATAAACCTGTCAGCTTTTCCCTTCACTCTAACAGTGACATATTGGCCCTAGATTTTTGAGGTCACGCTTTTGCCAGTTGTTGCTTTTCCTTCAAACAGACTCACCCAATCGACGACAGTCATGATGCGGACGAGCCTGTGTTGAACTGGGGTGTACAAAGTTAAAAGACACAACACCAGCTTACAGTCCAGCAGGTTCATTTGGAGGTACTAGGTTTCAGATCGCTGCTTCTTCATCAGTTGGCTGTGCAACAAAATCATAAGACAAACAAGTTATAGAAAGAGGAAAGCAATGTCATGGAATGTAATATCAACAAATTTAGTTTAAGCCTTTCATCTTTTGGAATGATAACCTTCGCATCGAAAGCTAGTGCTTCGATATAAACGTGTTGGAGAATAACCTGGTGCTGTGTAATTTTCAATTTACCCAATCAACAATTGCTCGATACTGCCTAATTATCCCAAAACTGACCTTACTCCCGTTTAGCACCTTAATCTGTCGACCTGTCTGATCTTTTTCCATAGCTATGTTAAAACGTAGACAGTTGTAGTCACTGGACCCAATGTGCTTTCGGACTGACACTTCAGTCACTTGCTAGACTGCGACGCACCTGAGTCGAGTTCAACCCTCAACATATTGATTTAGGAAACGTTCTTGGCCACATTTGAAAAATTACACTCCATCCAGGCCTTTTTGCACTCTGGGTGGCCCAGTCAATCCAGTGGTAATTAAATTCTCAAACCAATACTACTCTATTAAATATTCCTATCGGGAACTGCAACCTCTCTACATATCTGCTCTCCACATATCTGCTAGTTATTTGGGGGTCAAGAACACCATCCCAGCAGACGTATCATCCCCCTTTTTTGTTTCTAACGCCTAAACATATGGCCCCATTTGATGATCCGTTAAGTGTATCCTCACTAAACACTGTTGTCTTGTCCTCCATGCCAAAAGGACAACTCCACCCCCCTCACTTACTTGTCCATTTCTCCCGACTGTAGCTTCTGTATGCTGGAACACTGAGCTGCCAGTTCTGCCCTTATTTCAGCCATGTTTCTATTATGGCTGGAATATCTCAGTTCCCAGAGCCATTCCATGGTCTGAGTTAATTTGCCTTATCAGTTAGGTCTCGTGCGTTGCTAGTCAGCCCACTACGCAACCCTTTCCACCCAAACCTCCAAGGGATACTGGTGATACTGGTGCCCCTCTGGTTCAAGTCCAATCCGTTCCCGCTTGTTCAGGTCACCTCCATCCCAGAAGAGATTACAAAGACCCAAGAACTGGAAACACTGCCCCCTCCCCTCACCCCGCCCCCCCCCCACCAACATACAAACATCTGCTCCTCAGCCACACATCATTCCGGCCTATCTTTGTATTTTAATCCTCATTGGCATGTGGCACTGGGAGTAATCTGGAGATCACTACTCTGGAAGTCCTGCTTTTTAACTTCTTACCTAACGCCCGACACTCATTTCACAGGATGCCATCACATTGTCTACCTCTGTCATGTGGATCGATGTGCACAATGACCTCTGGCTATTCACCATCCACCTTCACAATGTTCTGTAACGACTCGGAGATATCCTTGACCCTGGTACCCGGGAGGCAGCGCACCATCCTGAGGACACTTCTGCAGCCACACAGTCTCATGTCTGTCCCCCTCACAACTGAGTCTCCGATAATTAGACAGGATGTGGCAAACAGAGACTGGCATGAATTACCTGCAGTTTGGGCTATATTTGGAAAGTGGAGTATTTTAAAGATACAGTGAGAATTCATGGCCAGTGTGTTCATGAAGAGGAAATGACACAGACAGCAAGTCAAGCGAATATTGATCAAGTGATATCATGAGTTTGATAAAGAAAATACAGTGCAATAAAATCAGGTGAAGCCATTCACAATTATACAGAGTGCAAGGAGGTCCGTAAAAATGAGAAGCAAGCAATGGCCATGAAACCTCCTTGGCAGATACTATGAAAGAAATGTCACAAGGTATTTGATGGCTATATTCAGAGTAAAAATGATTCCCAGCAAAAGAATGGGGCCTGTTAGAAACCAATGGGACAAACTGCGCATGGAGCCAGGGGAAGCAGGTGAGGTCTTCATGAATACTTCCCATCTGCATTCACACAGGAGCAAGTCATTGTTGCCGGGGATTACAGTCGGAATGGTGGGATTTTGGAACATGTAAGATCAATAAGGAGGAGGTATTAAATGTTTTCACAGGCATAAAGGTCGAGAAATCCCAAGTGCCCAATGAAATGTATCCCAGGCTGCTATGGGAGGTAAGGGAGGAGATTGCTGGGGCCCTGGTGGATATATTTAATACTTTGATGGCCACAGGTGAATTGCTGAATGGCTGGTGGATAGCTAATGTGGTCGCTTTGTGGTCAGAAGGGCAGCAGAGATAGACCAGGTAATTACAGACCAGGTAGTCAAACAGCAGGGAGAGGGAAATTATTGGAAACAATTCTGGGGAACATAATCAATCAATAATTGGAAAGGCAGGGATAAATTGGGGATAGTCAGCATCGATTTAGTAGACGAAGTTCCTGCCTTACGAATTCAGTTGAGGTTTTTGAGATGGTGTCTGAAAAATTTGATAAGGGCAGTGCAGATGATGTTGGTTACATGGACTTGAATAAGGCCTTTGTCAAGGTCCCACATGGAAGGCTGGTCCAAAAGGGAAGAGCCCATGGGATCCAAGGCAAGTTGGCAAATTGGATCCAAAATTGGTGAAGGGTTGTTTTCATGCTTGAAAGCCTTCGGCCAGCGGGTGTACCACAGTGATCTGTGCAGGAACCATTGCTGGTTCTTATTTACATTAAAGAGTTGAATTTGAAAACAGAAACTATCATTATTAGGTTTGCAGATGACGTGAAAAGTGACCGTGTTGTCCACAGCAAGGCGGGTGGTCTCAGGCTACAGTCTGAAGGTTGAGGCTGGGACAGAATTTCAGGAGAGTAATTTAAATAGACAAGGCAGGCAAGAGCACAGCAGGCAGTGAGCGAAAACTCATCAATTAACCTACTTTATTTCAACACAACAGGCCTAACAAGTAAGGCAGATGAGCTTGGTGCATGGACGGGAACATGGGACTGAGACACCACAGGTATGCCAGAAACACCTGAGGGAGGGACAGGACTAGCAGCTCAATGTTCCAGGGCACAGATTCTAGAGGACGAAGAGAACAGGAGGTGAGAGAGGAGGGAGAGTGGAGTTTTGAGCAGTGAAATCTCACTGCAGCACTTAGAGAGGGTATTGCTGTGGAGCAATCAGTGAAGCTATAATAGTGAAACTGAGAAATGAGAAAGGGTCATCAGTTTGATATGACTGCACTCCAGGCACGGAACAGTCAGCGGGAAATTGAGCAGCAAATATATCGGAGCTCTCAGATATCTGTAAGGATAGAGTTGTAATGGTCAGGGATTTTAACTTTCCAAATCTAGACTGGGACTGCCAGAGTGTTCAGAGCTTGGATGGGAGGAATTTGTTAGGCATGTTCAAGTAAACTCTCTCAGTCAGAATGTCAATGGTCGGACTGCAGGGAGGAGTAAAACCTGACCTCCCCTTGGGAAACAAGGGAGGGAAGGGCACTGAGTTGTTAGTGTGGCAATGCTTTGGCAAAGTGACCACAATTCTGTTAGTTTAAAGTAATGATGGAAAAGGAGAAGCCTGATCCACAAGTTTAAAGATCAAAACTGTCCTTGCCACAAACCAGAAGCTATGAGGTCAAGAGCTTTTAACAATTGATTGTCGAGGCTATTTTCAGGAAAAGGAACGTCAGGCAGGTGGGAAAATTTCAAAAGAGAGATAAAGTGAGATTTCAGGGTCAGCATATTCCTGTTAGCGTGCAGGACAACGCTGACACAAGTGATAAACACTGGATGACAGGGGGTATTGCGACTCTGGTCAAGAAAAAGGTGGCACCTGTCACATATAGTCAACTGTATTAAGGCAATCGCTTGAAGAACATTGTGGGTGTAGTAATACACTGAAGACGGAAATCAGGAGGGAACAAAGGTGACCACAGAAAGCATTGGCAGATCATGAAATTCGAAAGAGATTAGACTTGAATATTAACAACAAAAGATTAACTAGGGACAGAATATGGCCTCTTAAAGATCAATGAGGCCATCCGTGTGTGGAACCACAGGAGATGAGTGAGATCCTGAACAAAAATTTCACGTTTGAACTGACTGTGGGGAAAGACTGGGGAAGTCAGGGAAATAAACAGTGATATATTCAAAAGGGTCCACAATAGAGGACAAGAGGTGCTGTGGTTTATAAAAGTTGCATAAAAAAGACAAATCCCTGGTAGCTAAGCAAATATATCCCAGGATGTTGTGGGAAGTTCGGGAAGAAATTGTGGGGCCCTTTAAAGAGATATGTCTCTAACTGACAGCCACGGGCGATGAGCTGGGATCCTGGAGGGTGGCGGCGAAGGAAAAGCCATTGACGAAAGACCAATTAGCCTGATGGCAGTGGTGAGAATGCTGCTGGAAGCGATTCTATAGGACAGGGGTTACATGCATTTGGAAAGGCAAGGATTGATTAGGGATAGTTGGCACAGATTTGTGCAGACAAAATAGTATCTCTCAACCATGATTGGTTTTGTTGAAGAGATGACCGAGAAGATAAATGAAGGCAGAGCAGTAAATGTTGTCTATACTGACGTCAGCAAGGCCTTTAACAGGATTGAGTGTGGTCCATGAGTTAGTAAGGTTAGATCACATGGGATCAGGGAGAGCTAGACGAATGGACACAAAATTGCCTTGAGTGGAGGAGACAGAGGGTGGTGGGAGATGGTTGTCCTTCACCCTGGAGGCCTATGACCAGTGGTGGATTCACTTTTATGAATCAATTATATGCACGATATATTTCAGAGTATATAAGTCATTGTTAATGAGTTCGTGGATACCAAAATTAGTGTTAAGGCAGGCAGAAAATACAGCTTTTGAAGGTTATCTTGATCAACTGAGCCAATGGGTCAAGGAATGAAAGATGGAGTTTAATTCAGGTGTTGGATTTTGTTAAGAAAAAACAGGAAGGACTAAGACAGTTAATGGTAGGGCCCTGGGAAGTGTTATCAAACAAAGAGAGACCAAGGGATGGAGTTATATCGTTCCTTGGAAGTGGACATGGTGTTGAAAGCAGAATTTGGTACCACTAGCCCTCATGGGTCAGAGCACTGAGTAAATGAGTCCGTACATCAAAATACGGCTGTATAAGAAATTGGTGGGTCTCCAGATGGAGTATTGCATAGAATTCTGACCCTTCTGCTTCAGGAAGCAATTTCTGAAACTGTAAATGGAGCAAAGATTGACGAAGATGTCACCAATATTTGAGGGTTTGACTTAGAAGGATAGGCTGGATAAGCTGGAAAAAGAATTCGGATGGATGAAATAGCTTTGGCAGAGAAATGTAAAGGCAATCCAAAGAAATTCTATAGAATAAAGTACAACTTAACAACTGGAAAGACAATAGAGCACCTCAAATTTCTGTAAGGCCATTTATGCGTGGAACAACAAGAGATGGACGAGATCCGAAATAAATATTTCATGTTAGAACGTACTGTGGTCAAAGACTGGGCAACAAAGAAAAACAAAAAGGATGACTTGAAAAGAGTCCCCATTACAGAAGGGATGGTGCTGGAGGTCTTAAAACACAAAGGTATCCCAGAACATTGTAGTAATGTCGTGGCGGGAACCCGAGCAGAAATATTTGTATCGTTGTCTGTCATACTTCCATTTGGTGTAGGTGGCTGAGAGGTCACTTTATAAAGCTTTGTAAAACCATGAGGAGTTTTGGTACGGCGAATAGCTTAGGTCTTTTCTGTAGGGTAGGGGAGTCCATAGCGAGAGGGTATAAATGTGAGGTGGGAGAGGGAAGACATAAAAGGGATCGGTGGAGAATATTTTGCACACACACGATGGTGCACGTCTTGAATGAGATGCCAGGGAAATGGTAGAGTTAAATACAATTACAACATGTAAACGATATTTGGGCAGATAAATGGAGAGGGGAAGTTTTGCAGGGATATGGGTCACATGCAGAGAAATGTTACTTGTTCACGAATCATGGTCAGTCTGCACTAGTTGGACTGAAGGAAATGTTTCCGTGTTGCATTGTTCTGCCTCCAGTTACTGGAGTGGGAGACTAAACTACAAGGCATGTTGTAGACATTGAAGCAACTTACAGCAACAGGGATGGTAGTCTGGAACGCAGGACGTTTCAATTATGTTGAGGAACTATCAGGAAGGGATGAGGTTACACGGACAGGAACTGTTATAGCAGTTAAAAATTATTGAAGACACTGGTCCAGGAGACATGCCCAAGGTACAGCGTTGGAGAGGGAACACAGAACAGAAAGATCCCAGGCAGCATGTCCACCCTCTCGTGTGAGGCCTGCTTTCACCTCTATTGTTCCGATGCTCACTAAGACAGCACAGGGCTGGATTGATTACAGTGAACTCCCGATGCTGTCTCAGTACAACATAACTTACGACAGGGGGTGTGTCTGTACTGTGCTAACTCTCCAGCACTGTAACTCCGTCATTTCTTGTTCGACATTGTTTTGTTTCTCTCTCATTGCTCTCTGTCCTGTGCACTGAGTGATCTTGCCTTACTGCAGGATTTATGGAAGGCTCCACATCTCCCTATCCTTTGTCTCTTTGGCTAACCAATCATCTTCAATGAGGTGAGAATATTGAGTCAGAACCTTCCTAAGAACTTACAGGAGACATAGAAACATACAGAATGGGAAATTAGACTGATGCCGTGAGGGTTCCACACGGAGAATGGCACTGAGTCCCACAGAGATCTGGAAAATCCCAGTCTCCATCCCTGGCCTGTGCTGACTCGTCCCGCTGGAGTGGAGAATTCTGTTGGCTCAGGGTCTGGAGTAGCTGCAAGAGCGAGAGACACTGACAGAGGCAGCAATTAGAACGTCACAGTGAGGGATACCACATGGAGAGATAGTGAGTGATATTACCAGAGTGTAGGAAGATTTCAGGATCACACAACTGTATAGGAAGAGTGGACGAGCTTCATGATGCCCTGTTAGCAAGTGATGGCTCCGAGCTATTATTGCTGGAGCATGTATCCAAAACGCCGACTAATATTCAGGGACACGGGTCTGAACTCCACCAGAAATGGGGAATTTGAAATCAATAATTTTAAAAATACTAATGAACAATCTACAAATAAATATGGAACAATTGCTGATGGACAAAAAACCCAAACACTTGTCCTTGAAAGAAAGACATCTGTCCATCCACACGTGGTCTGCAGGATATACCCACAGCAAAGTGTTTGCTTCTCAATTACCCTCTTTAATTGCTGAGCAAGTTACTCAGCTCAAGGGCTGGCCTAGAAAGGCTGGTCAGCCAGAGACACCAACATCCCAAAACTGATTTAATAAATAATCCACTCGTATGTTCCCACTGGAGTCGTTCTGGGACCAGCGTCCTGGCCAATCATGTTGGTAGGTTTATGGACAGGGCTTTAAACTGACAGAGAGGATACAGGGGCAGGGTTCAGGTGAAAGGAGCTTTCCAACTCCAAAGAGAAAAGGGGAAGCATCGGAACAGCATGGGAGTGTGGCTGAAGACACGCAGAAAGGAACAAGAAGGGACAGAGTTTTACTAGAAATGTATATTTGCGAATCTATTTCTGACCGGAAATTGTGGGAAAGATTAAATTATGAGTTTTTTTGGAAATGACAAAGCCTTTTCAATAAGGTAGATTGATTTATGACACAGAGATAAAGGAGATTTAGGCACCAGGGAGATGTGGTTGCAGGGCAAACAAAAAGTGGACATAAATATTCAATGGTTCACAACCTTGCGGAAACTCAGGCAAAATGGGTAACTCTGACAATAATGAATAACAAAGACATCACAGAGAAAGCATTTGGCCTCAGATTATGAAATAGAGTCAGTCTGAATAAAAATTCTGGTTACTACTTGGTAAGGGCACAAGCAGCAGAACACTTTTTGCCTCCGAACAGCATTTCATAGCTCATCACTGCATTACACTTGGAACTCCTTGGAATTTTTTAATAAAGGAATTGTGATTATTCTTGGAAAATTTGATATTGGTATAATCTGGGACAGTCACACTGACAACAGTGATAGTAGAAGGGGAGTTTGCAGGTTTTTGTTCAATTTTCTTTTGAGTAACACATTGTGCAGCTGTTAAGGGAAGTAACTATGTCAAATGGTGTGATGAGACGTAGTGAATGAGTAATGCCACCTGAAGAGATCCTCCGGGAAATTTTGGTAATGTGTAGTTTAAAGGAATATAAAGTTTTAAAGTAAATCACAGAAAGAACAAGCTGCAAATAGAAATAAAAATAGTAAAATACAGGAGTTTGACAGAAGAACTGACCAAGGTAAACAGGGGAAATAGATTGAAACATGGTACTGTAAATGAGCAGTGGAAAACTTTTGAAGGAACAGTGTAAAGCACTCAACAAAAGGACATTCCATTTAAACAAACAAAACCTCAGCAAGAAATTCACACCCGTCTCTCACTCTGGAGAAAATGGATCATATTAGAGTATCAGTCTGAGAAGGACACCAAAAATTATTTAAAATCCTGAAGTGAGAGCGTGTTTTAGGATTAAGTTTTAAAGAGTTTGGAAAAGGTCTGCTAGCAGGAGCAAGGCAGTGGGAAGGGGAATCATTGCCAAGGTCGGAACAGGGAAAGGTGAAGATGCTGGAGGTAGTGACAGTGTTACAGAGATTGGTCAGGGCCTGAACTGTGTTACAAAGCCAGTCCGGATTGCTGCAGCTGCAAGGGTTTGCAGTAGTAGGGAGGGACAATAGGCTGGGGCTGTTTTCCTTGGAGCATCGGAGGATGAGGGGTGACATTATAGAGATTTACAAAATTATGATAGATATGGATAGGATAAATAGGCAAAGTATTTTCCCTGGGGTCGGGGAGTCCAGAACTAGAGGGCATAGATTTAGGGTGAGAGGGGAAAAATACAAAAGAGACTTAAGGGACTTTTTTTAATGCAGAGTGTGGTACGTGTATGGAATAATCTGCCAGAGGAAGTGGTAGAGGCTGGTACAATTGCAACATTTAAAAGGCATTTGAATGGGTATATGAATAGGATGGGTGTGGAGGGATATGGGCAGGGTGCTGGCAGGTGGGACTAGATTGGGTTGGGATATCTGGTGGGATACAAAGGTGCTCTTCTGGAAGGAGCTCGCTTTTGGACTGAAAATAGGTGAGAAGGAGAAGGGTTTTGTTTGGAGTTAGCTGTTCCCTCCTTTTGCAGCAACTTATTATTGCCTTGACGCTACCTCGTATATGTTTGGTCGAGATCAATCATATGTCATAAGCCTTCAATACAAGATCCGTCACTCTGTTTAAGACAGGAGAAATCTCTTGTAGCACTTCAGTCATGGAACAATACAGCGCAGAAGATGCCCTTTGCTCCATGATGTTGCGCCGACCAGTGAACTGTTCTCAGCTCGTCCCACTGCAATATCCCAAAATCACTCATGTGCTTATCTAAGGATTGATTAAATCTTCCTGATGTGGGTGAGTTGACTACATGAGCAGGCAGTGCATTCCACACCCTTACCACTCTCTTATTAAAGAACCTGCCTCTGACATCTGTCTTAAATCTATCACCCACTCAATTTGTGGTTATGCCCACTCGTACAAGCTGACATCATCATCATCCTAGAAAAAAGACTTCCAACGTCTACCCTATCTAAGCCTCCGATCATCCTGTATGTCTCTATCACATCCCCTCTTAGCCTTCTTCTTGCCAATGAGAAGAGGTTCAACTCTCTCAGTTTTTTTCGCATAACACCTTTCCTCCAGACCAGGCAACATCCTGGTAAATCTCCTCTGAACCTTTTTCCAATGCTTCCATATCCTTCCCGAAATATGGGCACCAGAACTGCACACAATATTCCAAGTATAACCGCACCAGCATTTTGTATATTTGCAGCATCATATTGTGGCTCCGGAACTCAATCCCTCCACGAATAACACCTAAAACAACGTATGCCTTCTTAACAACACTATCCATCTGGGTGGCAACTTTCGGGGATCTATGAACATGGACTCCAAGATTCCTCTGCACATCCACACTGACAAGAAACTTTCCATTGACCAAGTACTCAGCCTTCTTTTTATTCTTCCCAAAGGACGTCACCGCACATTTAGCTGCATTGAACTCCATTTGCAGCATCTCACCCAATTCTGCATTTTATCCAAGTACCCCTGCAACCTGTAACATTCTTCCACACTGTCTACTACTCACTGAATTTAGTGTCTTCTGCAAATTTACTAATCCATCCACCTATGCCTGCATCTAAGTAATTTATAAAAATGACAAACAGTAGTGGTCCCTTGTCGCACACCACTCGTAACCAGACTCTAGGCTGAATATTTTCCATCAACCACCACTCGCTGCCTTCTTTCAGAAAGCAAGTTTCTAATTCAAACTGCTAAGTCACCCTCAATTTCATGTGTCTGCATTTTCTGCAACAGCCTACCGTGTGGAACCTTATCAAAGGCTTTACTGAAATCCATGTACACCACGTCAACTGTTCTACCAGAACTAGAAGCGAAGGGAAAGGATGAAGGTTGAAGTACTGGTTTAGAGTAGCGTTAGTAAAGGAGCCCAAGAGAAAGAGGATCCGTCCAAGGACAGAATGAAATTGGCTGGAGCTACAGAACAAAAAGTGTACAATTACTCTGTGAGGTACAGTCTGTCGGCCGGCAACCAAAGAAATGATGGAGAGAATAAACATGCAGGTGCATTTGAGACGGATGACAATATTACAGATTAGTAATATTGAGAAACTTATTTTATCCAGATATTGACTGCGTTATTTTTGTTGCAGGATCACGAGGGGCGAGTATTCCTGGATTACATGGAGGAATTCTCCCTCCACCCAAGAGAGGATGTAATGTTGGACCTGATCCTTGTAAAAAGGTGGGGCAAGTTGATCCATTGTCAGTAGGGGAAGATTTTGGGTCAGCGTGTTCATTTTATTGTAAATTTCAGGATGCTGGTAGAGAATGATATGCAATGATTGAGAGTGAGAAACATTAGTTGACTGGGAGCAGCCTTCAATGGGGCATGAATGAAGCTTGAAAGGTTTGATTGGAACACTAATTTGGTCAGAAAAAGATAAAGTGAACCATGGACTCCCTGCAAAGAGGAGATGGCTTCGGTCCAGTCGAGGAATGGTCCCTCAAATAGGAACGGAAGGATAAACATTCCCAATGTTCCCTGGGTGAAAGAGAAGAACAATATATTTTGCGTCAGATGGAGAATCGAGTTGGGAACCAGAAGGAATGCTGGACGTTCAGAGGGCAATAGTAGAGCAGAGCGGAATCATGGGAAAACTGAAAGCCACCATACAGCTGTCTCAGAATCTTCCTGCGGGCTCCTCATAATGAGCATGTTAAAAGATGGAGTAAGGTTGCATCGAAATTAGAAAGAGGATTTCTACTTGGAAAAAGATCTCTGCAAGTAGTTCAGATGCACTTAGATGCGTTGTAGCTGCATGTTTGACTGAAACACTCAGGAGGCGATTGGATGATTTTTGATACAAAACAAATTTGAAGATGTGAATGAAGGAGGAGATCATTATTCAGCAAAGAGTTCAGTTGAAGGGCTGGCATAACCATGATTGGCCACATGACACCGTTCTGTGCAATGAGGCGTCTGTGCTATTCAGCGTGATGCCTTGTGAGTCCTCCAAATCCATAAATAGCCCGTTTTTGTTACCTTGTCGAACCTACGTGATACATTCTAATCTCTGCAACCTCCATCAGCCAATGTCGCCCTCCTTATCTCTGTAACTCATACAGGCCATATAAACCTTCTTTCCCTGGAATCTCCACCAGCCCCGATAAACTTTCCTCTCTAAAATATTTCTCAAGTCTTTACAGCTCTCACGTTCTCAGCAACTACTCTGATCTATAAAAACCAAATCTTTGCAATCTCCTCGAATCCATGCAACAATCAGCGTTACTAACCTCATCCTGCCCTGACAGTTCACAGTATCTCCATAAACGCCAGCCACTACAGTGTTCATTATATCTCCAAAGTTCTCCAGCACCGACAACCCTGCCTACCTCTTTTCTTTGCTGCAGTCTCTACAATTTTCCCTGTTATGCAACCTAATTCAAAGCCTAACCAGCCGTGTAACATCCTCTACTCCAGAAATGCTCATGATTCAGTAACCACCTTCTGCCCCGACACAGCTCACAGTCTCTGCAACCTCCAGATTCTAAACCCGTCCCGATGAGAAATGTTCTTTTAACACCTCTCCGATCTCCACAATCAACTTCCCAGCTCTGTCTTTGTTTGACCCTTTTACTACCCTAATCATTCTTTTATTCCTCACATACCTATCGAAAGCTTTAGGGTTCTCCTTTATTCTATTTGCGAAAGACTGCTCGTGTCCTCTCTATGTTCATTTTAACTCTCTCTTTAAATACTTCCTCGCTGATATGTAACTCTCCATCGCCTCATCTGAACCTTCCTCCCTCATCAAGACATAAGGCTCCTTCTTCATAAGAAGAGATGCAATTTCTGTTGTAAACCACGGTTCCCGTACCTTATGACTTCCTCCCTGCCTGACAGGGACATACCTATCAATGACATGCAATATCTGTTCATCAAAGCAACTCCACATTTCCATTGTCTGCATCCCCTGCATTTTTCTACTCCATTCTATGCATCCTAATTCCTGCCTAATCGCATTATAATTACCACTGGACCATCGTGAACTAAACGTAACTGAATTGTGGTCACTCTGTCCAAAGTGCTCAACAACAAGTAAATCAAACATCTGGCCTGGTTCATTACCCAACTCCAGATCCAATGTGGCCTCTCCTCTTGTCGGCCATTCGACATAAAGTGTCAGGAAACCCTCGTGTACACATTGGACAAAAACTGATCCATCCGTCGTACTAGAGTTATAGCATTTCCAGTCAATGTTGGGAAAGTTAAAGTCCCCCATAATGACTACCTTGTTCCTTTCACTCCGCCCCAGAATAATTTTACTATTCTTCTCTTCCACCTCCCTGGAACACTGTGGAGGCCTATAAAAAACTCCAAGCAGTGTGACCTCTCCTCTCCTATCTCTAACCTCAAGCCACACTACCTTATTAGACGAGTCCTCATCAAAGGTTCTCTCAGCCACCGTTATACTATCCTTGACCAATATGACATGCATGGACCCATTGCAGTGCTTCAAACTCCACGAGGCAGCCACACACTCTATGACAGACAGACTCAGTCTGGAACCTCCTCTGTCCTTAAGACCTTATGCAATGCCTGCGCTCCTCCATTTACCCTTTGCACGTTCTCTTTCCAACCCACACCACCTGCATCACTCCACAATTGGAGCTGTCAAGGGCAGAAGTCTACGCAACACCATCTCTAACCTTCTCTGTCCTCCTTTAAGACGTATTTTAAAATCATTCTCTTTAAGCAATGTTTTGATCATCCATGAAGCACCTTAGGAGATTTGCCGTCGTGAAAGATTCCATGCAATGCAAATAGTTGTTGTTATTGCTATACATTAGGAGAAGCAGGAATGATGCATTCAAAGTTCTAACAAGCAAGTCACTGATAGGTGTAGTGTGTCGGCCACCAAATAATAACGTCACATTGGGATGGGCAATGAACAAAGAAATAGCTAATGCCTGTAAAAATGGTGCGCCTATTATCATGTGTGATTTTAATCTACATGTAGATCGGTTGAAACAGAGCAGCCAGGGTAGCCTTGAGTAGTTCATTAAGTGTATCCATGATGGATTTCTTGAACAGTATTAAACGGAACTACAAGGGAGCAAGCTATCCAAGATCTGGCCCTGTGCAAAGAGACAGAAATAATTAATGTCCTCAGAGTTAGGGATCCTCTTGGAAGGAGTGATCACTGTATGGTTAAATTTAGAATACATATGAATAGTGTGAAGATAAGATCTATTTCCTGAGTCCTGTGCTTGAACATAGGAAACTACAACAGAATGAGGAGAACCTCTATAAAGTAGACTGGAAACAAAGATTTTATGGTGGGACAATTGATGAGCAGTAGAAGATTTTCAAAGACATTTTACAAAATGCTCAGCAAAGTTGTATTTCAGTGAAAAGAAACGACGATAAGAGAAAGCATACTCTGCAATGGGTATCTAAGGAAAACAATCAAATTGAAAGAGAAGGCATACAAAGTGACCACAAACAGCATGAAACTAGAACTGAGAAAACATTACAGTTCAACGAAAGGCCACAGAAGAACTATAAAGAAACATAATATAGAACATGAGAAAATAAACTAGCACAAACTATAAAAGTTTATATAGATGCATATAACGAGAAGAGAGTGGCTAAAGTAAATGTTGGTCCTTTGGAAAATGCGAAGGAGCATTTAGTTACGGGACATCACAGTGGAGGATACTAATATCTTGCCAGTAATTAACAAAGAGACAAAGCAAGGTGAGGAATTGGAATCTATCATTATTACCGAACAGCTAGTGTTGGACTGTTGGAGGTAATTGAACTAACGATAGAAAAGTCTCCTGATGCTGATTGAATGCATCCCAGGTTACTAAATGAGTTGCCAGGAGAACAGCGAATGCACTGCTAGTATTTTTCCAAAATTCACTGGACTCTGTGACAGTCACAGCAGATTGGAAAACAGCAAAAGTGACGGCACTGTTTTAAAAAGGAGGTGGAGAAAAATGGGGAATTATGTACGACTTAGCTTATTCTCTGTGGTGGGAAAGATGTTTGTGTCTATTATAAAGGAGGAAATAGCAGGGAATCGCGATAGTAATTGTCCCATTGGACTGACACTGCATGGGTTCATGAACGGCAGGTCATGCTTGAAAAATGTTTTGCAATTCTATGAAGACATTTCGAGCAAATTGGACAATGAGGACACAGTGGATGCGGTGTACCTGGATTTCCAAAAGGCCTTCAACAAGGTGCTGCGCAAGAGGATGTTGCATAATATAAGGGTTCATGGCGTTTGGGGTAGAGTATTAGCACGGATAGAAGATTGATTGACTAACAAGAAGCAAAGTGTGGGGTTAAATGAGTATTATTCTGGCTGGCAATCAATAACTAGTAGTGTGCCTCAGGGATCAGTGTTGGGACTGCAATTATTTTGAATTGATGCAGATGACTTGGTGTTGGGTGTGTCAAAGTGACAATAAGATGACTAGCAGAACAAAATGTGCGGAGGACTGTGAAACTTTGTATTGGAACATAGATACATTGAGTGAATGGGAAATGGTCTGGCAAATGGAATAGAATATTCAAAAATATAAAGTCATACTCTGGTTGGAGTAGCATTAAAAAGAGATAATTACATGAATTTTAAAACGTTGCATCATTTGCAATGCAGAGACACCTGAGTATCATTCTGCATGCAGGTTGGTCACCAGGTAAACAATCAATTCAGAAGGCAAATGGAATTTTGTCCTTTATTGCTGATGGGATTGTGTCTAAAAACAGAAGTAATGTTCCAGCTGTAGTGGGTGCTGGTGAGGACACACCTGGAGTACTGTATGTACAGGCCATGAGATTTCAGATTGGGCTGGAGTACAGTTCTGCTGCTGTTGTTGGCCCACAGTGAGGCGGAAGTTGCAGGTCAAGAGGGCTGATTTTGTCGTTGTATTTTCCAGTGCATTGGTAGATGTAATGTGGTCCATCCAGTTTCATTCCTTTGTTGAGACTGTGCAGTGATTCATACAATGATTGATTTAATGGGCCACTGTCAGGTTTCTTTCTCTTAAGGACATTGTCAATAGCAGAAAAACATCCCCAGTGGTTCCATGGCAACCAGTAGATTCTTCATTCCAGTTATTTTTTTCTTGACTTCAGATCCAGCCTCTACCGAGGTTGGATTCAAACCTGGACTTCAGTTGTATATTTTAATATTCCTGATATAAGTTAAATACGTCAGGTTTGTTCACTCATTTTTAGTATTACTATCACAAGTTTTGTTTTTTTTTATTTCCAAAACAATGTCCATTTTCCTGTCTCCTCCATCCTCCCCTCGAACAGCAAGAGCGAGGAGCACATGGAGTTTCTCTGTCACTATGATTGAAACAATGCGATCAGCTGCCTCTACTGTTTACCCCCTCCCACTAACCCACCAAGCGAAACTGCCTCACAAGGGTGCATCTCATTTTAGTTCTAAAGTTGCATTTTCCTCCAGTCTCTTGTCAATCCTTACTAGAGCTCATCTTGACCCTTTACCATAGTCGAGGTAAAGCATAGAAATTACAAATCTCTGTCTCCTCCTCCTGCTTGTCACCGCCCCCACCCCAGTCCCCACCAATTCACAGATATTGTTCCTCGTTATATTGCTCTGTCTTTTCTGGTTATGCCCTTCTCTCCCATTCTGCTAAAAACTAATATTTAACCTCACTGTCGTTTGAGAATCCTACTCCATCTCCACTCCTTTTCCTTTCTGAATTCATTGTATTTGATGTCTCTCCAGGATCTAACCTTAGCCCCTCCTGTATCTCACCTAAATACTGCCAGGAGGTGACATCGTCCAAAAGCACCGTATTAAGTTTCACATATCCACTGACAATGCCCAGCTCGACCTCCATTGCTCCACTGTTATTCAGTTATCAAACTGCCATTCCAATTTGTTTGCACCTTCCCGTCCCACCTCGGGTGCCCCTTCCCATTCCACCTCGGTTGCCCCTGCCCGTCCATCTCGGCCGGCCCACCTCCGTCCCATCTCTGTCACAACCCTCACTTCCCGTCACACCTTGGTCGCCCCACCCCCATCCCCTCTCGGTCACCCCACCCACCATCCCATCTCGGTCACCCCCATTTTCATCCCATTTCGTTCGCCCCACACCCCGTCCCATCTCGGTCGTCCTTCCCTCCCATCCCCTGTTGCCCCTGCCCTCCCCTCCCCGTCACAGCCCTGTCCCCTGTCGTCCCCTCACTGTCATTCTCTGACCCCTCCCGTCCCGTCATCCCTTCCCTCCCATCCCCTGTTGTCTCCCCATCCCGTCCCCGTCGCCTCCCCCTCCCCTGTCGCCCCCTGTCGCCTCCCTGTCCACTGTCACCCCTTCCCTCCTGGCCCCTGTCGCTTCCACCGTCCCATCTCCTCTTAACTCCACTGTCCTCTCTCCTGTCTCTCCACTGTCCCATCCACAGTCGCCTCTGTCGATCCATCCCCTGTCACCTCCCCGTCCCTGTCGCCCCTTGTCGCATCCCCGTCTCCTCTCACTCCTTCCCTTCCGTCCCCTGTCGCCACTGCCATCCCGTTCCCTGTCCCATCTCCCCTCCTGTCCCCAGTCGCCTCCCCTCCCGTCGCCAATTGCCTCACCCTTCCGTCCCCAGTCACCTCCCTCCTCCCATCCCCTGTCGCATCCACACTCCCATCCCTGTCAGTTCCCCCTCCCGTCCCCTGTCGCTCCATCCCCTATCCCCGTCCCCAGTCACCTCGCCCCTCCCGTCGCATGTCGCCGTGCCCCTCCCATCCCTGTCGACTCCCTCTCCCGTCCCATGTCGCCCTGTCCCCTCTGCCCCATCCCCAGTCACCTCGCCCCTCCCGTCCCCTGTCACCTCCCCCCCTCCTGTACCCAGTTGCCTCCCCCTCCCATCCTCAGTCACCTTTCCCCTCCCGTCCCCTGTCGCCTCCCCCTCCCCTCCTGTCGTCTCCCCCTCCCGTCCACAGACGCCTACCACCTCACATCCCCTGTCACCTCCCCTCTCTATCCCCTGTCGCCCTGACCCTTCTCCCGTCCCCAGTCGCCTCGCCCCTCCCGTCCCCTGTCGCCCCATCCCTGCTGCGCCAATCCCCAGTCACCTCGACCCTCCCATCCCCTGTCACCTTCCCCCTCCCGTCCCCTGTTGCCTCCCCCCCTCCTGTCGTCTCCCCCGTCCACAGTCGCCTACCCCTCCCGTCCCCTGTCACCTCCCCTCTCCGTCCCCTGCCGCCCTGACCCCTCTCCTGTCTCC
Organism: Hemiscyllium ocellatum; assembly: GCF_020745735.1. Taxonomy (NCBI): domain Eukaryota; kingdom Metazoa; phylum Chordata; class Chondrichthyes; order Orectolobiformes; family Hemiscylliidae; genus Hemiscyllium; species Hemiscyllium ocellatum. The sequence continues at coordinate 18,594,739 of NC_083408.1, forward strand.
CGTCCCCAGTCACCCCTTCCCTTCCGTCCCCTGTCGCCCCTTTCCTCCCATCTCTGTTGCCTCCCCGTCCCATCTCTTTCGTCCCTTCCCTCCCATCTCTGTCGCCCGCCCGCCCCATCTCTGTTGCCCCCCCATTCTCTGTCGCCCCCATCCCATCTCCGTCGCCCCCAAGCCCCAGCTCTGATGGCACACGCGCCGCATCTTGGTCCCCCTCACCTCCACTGCTCTGTCGCCCTCCCCGCCCCACCTCGGTCAGCACCCCCCATCTCTGTCGCCTCCACCATTTCATCTCGGTCACAACTCTCCCCCCCGTCTCATCGCCAACACCACTCCCCCGTCCCCGGCCCGTCCCATCTCTGTCACCCCCATCCTTCCCATTTAGGTCATCCCCACTACCCGTCCCATTTTTGTTGCTCCCCGACCCATCACTGTCGCCCCTTCCCTCCCACCTCTGTCGCCCCTTCAGTTCCTCCTCTGTCGCTCCACTGTGCCATCTCTGTCGCCCACCCCTACTGTCCCATTTCGGTCGCCCCTTCCCCCCATCTCAGTCACCAATTTGAGCCCCTTCGTATTGGTCGCCCTTTCCTCCCCGTCTCGGTCGCCCCTTCCCCCCCACGATTCGGTCGCCACTTTCCCCCGTTTCGTTCGTCCCTTGCCATCCCATTTCGGTAGCTCCTTGCCCCCCATCTCTGTCGCCCAACCCCTCCGTCCCATTTTGGTCGCCTCCCCCAATGCCTTCTGGGTCGCCCCTTCCCTCCCATCTCTGTATCCATGACGGCCCATCTCGTTTGCCCCTTCCCTCCCATCTCAGTCGCCCCCACCACCCCCATCCCATCTCGGTCGCCCTTAACCCCCTTCCTTCGTCCCCTCCTCTATCCCCATCCCATCTCGGTCGCGCCTCCCCCCACCCCGTTCTATTTCTATCGCCCCTTTCCCCCAATCTCTCTCGCCCTTCACTCCATCCCAGTGAACCCCCGTCCCATCCCTGTCGCTCCATCCAAACCATCTCTGTCGCACCCCTCTGTCCCATCCTGGTTGCCCCTTTTCCCCCAATCTCGGTCGCCACTTCTCCCCCAATCTAGGTCACCCCTTGCCACTCCACCATCCCATTCTTGGCGTAACCTCCTGTCCCATCTCTGCTGCCCCATCCCTCCTGCCTCAGTCGATCACCCCCGTCTCTGTTGTGGCCCGCCGTCCCATCTCAGTCGCCCCTTCCCTCCCACCTCGGTCGCCCCTTCCCTCCCACCTTGGCCGCCCCTGCCCTCCAATCTCGGCTGTACCTTCTCCCCCATTTCTGATGCACCCCCCTGTCCCATCTCTGTCGCCCCTTCCCTCCTGTCTTGGTCGCAGGCGCCCTTTCACCACACCCCTATCTTAGTCGGCCCTCCCCCCACTCATCTCCATTGCTTCTCCCCTCCTGAACTCGGTGGCCCCTTCCCTCCCATTTCAATCGCCCCAGAATGGAGACAGCGTGGCCATCGTGCTGCATGAGCCTTTAACCTCCCCCCATGTTTTATTGATGAGGCACAACGGCAGCATGGAAGGAAAGAAGAAGCAGCAAATCCTGCTCTCCACATTTCATTGACTCTCTTAACATTCTGTCCCATGTGTCAAAGATCTGCTCTGTTCAGTCACATGAAGTCCGAAGGTGGAAGCTCATGGAAACCCACATAGATTTCCCCCTGAATTAACTGCTGGCATAATGTGTCCAGTCATCTTGGGCCAGGAGGAGGGCATGGTGTGAGTATATAACCTGAACTGACAGTGATGGATTTTATAAACTTGTATTAGAGAATACTACAGGTGGACATTCAGACAGTAATCTCAGTAATTGTAACGCCAAAATCTGACAGAATTACTCAATTCATCAGGACCTTGTTATTCACATTGTGTGCGAGTATTGTGTTCCAGCTCATTTCTATTTGCTGCATAAAATTTCTCTCAATAGCTCTCCTCCAAATCTTAAATGTGTGTCCTATAATCCTTTTATGATGAGCTGATGGATGTAAGGTTTATCATTCTAATGTGTATATATTTTGTAAACCCCTCTCACTGCTCCCCTCAATTTGTTTGCTCCAAACCCCTGATTCCCCAGTGTCTGTTTGCTCTCAATAAGGCACACATCAGGGTTGTGTTGGAACATTCTCCACTTGCCTGCTTCAGAGCAGCCCCAACAATATTAAAGAAAGTGAACATTCTCCAGGACAAAGCACTGTGCGTGAGTGATGACCCATCCACCACCTTCAGCATTCTCTCTCCCCATCCCCGAGGCACAGTTGCATTACTGTGTAAAAGGTAAAATTAGCATTGTCCTACCAGATCATAGGGCTGTTTTCTCATTCGGGAGAGATGGCTGGTGGTCGTTTAATCTGAAGGTAAACACGGCCCAGGCAAGGGGAGTGGTTGCGAAGGAGAGTCCATCTATTATACTTGGATTTTTTTGATGTGCATTATTTATACTCATGTCCTGCAACTAAAATACCCCATTCCTGAGCCATGGGTAAATCTTCAGTGCCCCCTCTCAGGAACTCTGCCATCCTTCCCAATGTGTGGGCGATCTCTGGTTTGCACAGACCCAGCTGCTCTGTGTTCCTGCGAGTGATGTCATCATCGAGCAACAGTTGCACTAAACCTCACTGTCTGTAAGGGTGGGAGACAGAGAAGTTCAAATAACATTTAAAATGTACTTGGGTTTATTTGCAATCACATTATAGATACACTTTGTACCAAACACTGGAAAATAGATGAGTATAGTTCCGTGGTAGTTTTCTTTATGTCACTGACCCGATAAACCACAGAGTCTTTTTCTGTCCTCTGACATGCCTAATAGAGGAATATGACAAGCCACGTTTGAAACCAGGTCAGAGAAGGTGATGTAAGGTTAGATGAGACATAATTGGTTGACGATTTTTGGGAGGAAAGAAACGTAGAGATTCAGGAGGAAATTCTGGAACTCGGGGTGCAGAAACCTACTAGTGCTATCATTACGTGTGAAATAAAAATGGGATATGCTGAAGGCTGGAATTGAAGCACTTGGAGAGATTCAAGGAGATGAGAGAGAGGGAGGATAATAAGGCTGGAAGAGGTTAGAGTTCAGGAGGATTGTGAGGTTGGAGGACGTTAAAATTAGAGATGTTTGTGATTGCAGAGATAGACTAGGTTTTGAGGCAGGAGAGGAACTTAGAGATAAGGAAGAGTTGTAAGGTTGGATGAGGTGAGAGTGATGGAGTTGTGAAAATTGAGGAATTAACAGATAGCGAGACTTAGTCAGAGAGGTGTACAGATTAGAACAGACCCTGTGATCTAATCAATCCATGTTGACCACCATTCCAAACTGAACTAATCTCACCTGCCTCCACTTGGTCCACATCCATCCAAATAATGTAGCTGCCCAAATGTCTTTTTCAGAGAATCTCGTGTCCCTACGAAACATCCACCTCTGAATAATTCACCCAACATAGACATCCCTGAGCATGCTGTGCAATTTACCACTGCCGATTCATGTAACCTGCACATGTTTAGAATATGGAAGAAAACTAGAGCACCTGGAAGATGGCCATGCAGACACAGGGAGAACAAACAAGCCCCACAGAGGCAGTCGTCCCAGGCTGGAATCAAACTCGTATCCCTGGCGCTGCGTGCTAGCATTGCTAACCATTGTGCCACTCTGAATTTGTAATTGTATTCACAGCTACCACTTCCTCTGGAAGTTCATTCCACACATGAACCACTTTGTATAAAAATTTTAAGTATCCCGAATTTCTTTTTTAAAGCCTTCCTCCTCTCACGTTAAAAGTATGTGCACAATTTTGAATCGCTCCCCCTCCTGGAAAAGACAACTGCTGTTCACATTCCCTATACCCCGTATGATCTTATAAACCTCTAATTAGGTCACCCCGCAGCCTCGTACGCTCCAGTGAAAGAGGTCCAGGCCTATCCAGCCTCTGCTTATAATTCAAACCATCCGTTCCCATCAGAATCCTGGTAAATCTCTTCTGAACCCGCTCCAATTTAATAATATCCTTCCTATAATGGCACAACCAGAACTGGGCACAGAATCCCAGAAGAGGCCTCACCAACATCCTGTACAACTGCAATGTAACGTGTCAACTCCTGGACTCAAAGGTCTGAGCCAGGAAGGTTAGTGTGCTAAGCACCTTCTTAGCCACCCTGTCTACGTGAGACACAGACTTCAAAGTCTAAAGCCACTCGGTCTCTTTGTTCCATATCACTATTCGAGGTACTACTTTTAAATAGTGCAAGTATTGCCCTCGTTTGTTTTATCAACTTGTCATATTTTGCATTTATTCCAATCCAAAAATCCAAAAATCCAAAAACTCCTGACCGGTAAAGACAGTAGGAGTATGCTAAAGAGGGAAATCAGGAGGGCAAAAAGGGAACATGAGATAGATTTGGCAAATAGGGTTAAGGATAATCCAAAGGGTTCTTATAAATATATTAAGAACAAAACGGTAACTAGAGAGAGAATAAGGCTCCTCAAAGATCCACAAGGCAGCCTGTGTGGAGCCGCAGGAAATGGGGGGCGGGGGGGGGGGGGTATACTCGCCAGTATTTTGCATCAGTGTTTATTGTGGAGAAGGACATATAAGATATAGAACGTGGGGAAATAGATGGTAACATCTTGAAAATGTCCATCTTGCAGAGGCGGAGGTTTTGCATGTCTTGTAATGCATAAAGCTTGGCAAATCCGCAGGACCTGATCAGCTGTATCCTAGAACTCAGTGGGAAGCTGGGAATGTGATTGCTGAGCCCCTTGCTGAGTTATTTATATCACTGATTGTCACAGATGAGATGCTAGAAGACTAGAGATTGGTTAACGTGGTGTGACTAGTTAAGAAAGGTGTGAAAGACAAGCCAGGGAACAATCGACCGTTGAGCCTGAACATCAGAGGTGGGCAATTTATTGGAGAGAATCCTGAGGGACCGGATGTACATGTATTTGGAAAAGCAAGGACTGATTAGCGACAGTCGGCATGAATTTGTGAGTGGGAAATCATGTCTGATAAACTTGAGTATTTTTGGAGAAACAGCAAAAAGGATTGATGAGGTCAGAGAGTGGACATGATCCGTGGACTTCAGTGAGGCGTTCGAAAAGTTCCTTATGGGATATTGATTAGCAAGGTTAGATCTCATGGAATACAGGGAGAACGAGCCATTTGGATACAGAACTGGATGAAATGTAGATGACATTGGGTGGTGGTGGAGCCTTGCTTTTCAGTTTGGAGACCTTTAACCAGTGAAGTGTCACTAGGATTGGTGATGGGTCCACTACTTTTCACCGTTTATGATTTGGATATGAGCATAGTTCGTAAGTTTGCAAATGACACCAAAAGTACAGGTGTCGTGGACAGCGAAGAAAGTTACTCCAGATTACACTGGGATCTTGTTAAAATGGGCCAATGAGCTGAGAAGTGGCAGATGGAGTTTAATTTAGATAAATGAGACGTGCTGCATTTTGAAAAAGCAAATCTTAGCAGGACTCATGCACATTATGGTAAATTCCAAGGTAGTGTTGCTGAAAAAGAGACCTTGCAGTGCAGGTTCATATTTCCTTGAAAGTCGACTTGCAGTTAGATAGGACATTGAAGAAAGTGTTTGGTCTGCTTTCCTTTATTGGTCAGAGCATTGAGTATAGGAGTTGGGAGGTCATGTTGCATTTGTACTGGACGTTGCTTTGGCCACTTTTGGGACATTGTGGGCAATTCTGTTCTAATTCTATCAGAAGGATGTCATGAAACTTGACATGGTTCAAAAAAGATTTGCAAGGATATTGCCATGGCTGGAGGGTATGGGGTGTAGGAAGAGACCAAATAGGTTGGGGCATTTTTTTCTCTGGAGCATCAGAGGCTGAGGAGTGACCTCCATAGAGGTTTATAAAATCATTAGTGGCATAGATAGGATAAACAGACAAGGTATTTCTTATGGTGTAGGGGGAGTCCAGAAATAGAGGGCATAGGTTTAGGGTGAGACGAGAAAGATATACAAGGGAACTAAGGAGCAGCATTTTCACGCAGTGGGTGGTGCCTGTGTGGAATAAGCAGCCAGAAGAAGCAGTGGAGGCTGGTATAATTACTGCATTTTAAAGGTATCTGGATACTTGGAGGTATAGGAAGGATTTAGAGGGATATTGACCAGGTGCTGGCAAAAGGGACACATTTGATTAGGATATCTGGTCGGTGTGGACAAATTTGACGGAAGGTTCTGTTTCTTGCTGTTCATCTGTGACTCACAGCTCAGTGGGTTTCAGTCTCTTAAAAGATAAATGTTAATCTGTTTTAGTTAGTAAAGCTGCAACATTCAGTAGGCTTAGGGTTTATTTCTTTAAATGCACATCTTATGATACTTTGATTAAGTTTTTAAATATAAAATATTGGTACTAATTTATTCTGAAGTGTTGTTTTGTGAAGCAGAAAGACTGTGCCTTTGTCTGGCTCTGTGGAATGTTTAGGTGCAGAGATGGCCATTTGTGCAGTGATGTGCTCTTCCTGTCGGATGTGGGGGATTAGGAAGAGTTTCAATTATCCTGATGATTATCTGCAGGAAGTGAGGATGTAAATCCTATAGGACTTCATGGATCAGATGCAGCAATAGTTAAAAGTAATAAAGAATTTACAAGAGCCTGGGGATGTGATAGGTGGCAGTTTAAGAAAGGTAGGAAAACTGCCAATCCAGTCAGGTAGATGGGTTAACATTCGGAAAGATAGGAGCGGAGGGAAACTAGTGCGAGAGTCTCCTGTGGCTATCCCCATCACAAAAAAGTATACTGTTTCAGAAAGTATCGGCGGGTCACAGACTCTCAGGAGAATGTAGCACTAACAGCCAAGTTACTCGTACAGAGACTGGCTCCAATGTACTGAGAGATATATCAGGTTCCAGGTGATCGATGGTGATAGTGGACTTTCTAGTCAGGGGCACAGACTGCTGTTTCTGCAGCTGACAGTGAGACATCAGAATGGGGTGGTTCCTCCCTGGTGCCAGGATCAAGGATTTCTCACAGAAGGAGCAGAATATTCTCAAAGGGGAGAAGAACCAGTGGGAGGACAAAGGAACAGCAAAGAATGAAGTCCTGACGAGAGAATGTAGCAAATTAGCCTGGAGGATAAAAAGTAGATCGTCATGGATAGTAACATCTGGATTACTCTCGGTGCCACATACTTGTGAGAGTAGGAATAGCAGGCTGGAGAAGATGAATGCATGGCTAAGGATCTGGTGCAGGGGAGAACGATTCGCATTTTTGGATCATTGGAATCTCTACTGGGGTATAATTGATGTGCATAAGAAGGATGGATTACACCTTAATTGGAAGGTGTCTAATATCCAGGCATGGAGATTTGCTTGTGCTACTCGGGAATCATTAAACCAGTGAGGGAATGGGGCTAAATTAAAGAGATAGTGAGGGAACAGGTATGCCTGAGGCTGTTACAGTTCAGAAGTTTGACATTTAAGGCAGACAAGAGCAAGGCACAGAGTGAGGTAGGACTGACAAGTTCCAATAGACAATAGATGTAGGAGTAAACCATTCAGCCCTTCGAGCCAGCACCACCTTTCATTATGATCCTGGAAGATCATCCACAATCAGTGTCCTGTTCCTGTCTTCTCTCCGTAACGCTTGATTCCATTATCTTTAGCAGCTCTATCCATCTGTTTCTTGAAAGTATCCAGAGATTTGGCATCCACTGCCTTCTGGGGCAGAGAATTCCATATGTCCACTACTCACTGGGTGAAGAAGTTCCTCCTCAACGCTTCTAAATGACCTAAGCCCTAAACTGTGTCCTCTGGTTCTGGACTCACCCATCAGCGGAAGCGTGCTTCCTGCCTCCAGAGTGTCCAATCCTTTAAAGTTCTTATACACCTCAATCAGATCCCCTCTCATCTTTCTAAGCTCAATTGCATAGAAGCTCGGTCACTCCAATCTTTCAAGAAATGATAGTCCAGCCATTCTGGGAACTGACCTCGTGAACCTAACCTGCACTCTCTCAATAGCCAGAATATCCTTCCTCAAATTTGGAGACCAAAATTACACACAGTACTCCAGGCGCAGTCTCACCAGGGCCCTGTACAGCTGCAGAAGGACCTCTTTGTTCCTATACTAAATTCCTCTTGTTATGAAGGCAAGCATACTGTTTGCTTTCTTCACTACTTGCTGTACCTGCATGCTTGCTTTTAGTCACTGTTGTACAAGAACACCTAGATCTTGTTGTACTTCCCCTTTATCAAACGTGACTCAGTTTTAGACAGTAATCTGCCTTCCTGTACTTGCCACCAAAGTGGATAACCACACATTTATCCATATTAAACTGCTTCTGTCATGCATCCGTCCACTCACTTAGCCTGCCCAAGTTAACCTGTATTGTCATAACATCCTCTTCCCATTTCTCCCTGCTACACAGCTTTGTGTCATCAGCATATTTGCTAATATTACTTTTAATACCTTCGTTTACATCATTGATGTATAGTGTAAACAGCTGCGGTCCCAGCACCGAACCTTGTTGTACCCCACTGGTCACCCTCTGTTATTCTGAAAGGGACCCATTCAGCGTTCAGCACTAATGCTTGATTCCTGTCAGCCAGACAATTTTCAATCCAAGTCAGTATTTTGCCTTCAATCTCATATCCCCTTACTTTGCTCACTAATCTCCTATGTGGGACTACATTTAAGACATTCTGAAGGTCCTGGTTCACTACATCCATTGGCTCCCCCTTGTCCATCTTTATAGTGGCATCCTCAAAAAATTCCAGAACATTAGTCAAACACGATTTCCCCTAAGTAAATCCATGTTGACTCTGATGAATCCCATCTCTGCTATCCAAATGTATCGTAATTTCATCTGTTATAATTCACTCCAGTATCTTTCACAGCAGTGATGTCAGGCTAACCGGTCTATAATTCCCTGTTTTCTCTCTCTTTCCTTTCGTCAAATGTTGGACACCATTAGACACCCTCCAATCCACAGGAACTGATGCTTAATCTACAGAACATCGGAAAATGATGACCAATGCGTCCACGATTTTTAGAGCCACCCTTATGTCCCCTGGGATGAAGACCATCAGGTATCAGCCTTCAGACCTAACAGTCTATCTAACACAATTTCCTGCCTAAAATAAATTCCCTTCAGTTCCTTCAGCCACTATTACACTGGGAGTTGTTTGTGTCTTCCCCAGTGAAGGCAGATAAAAAGTACCTATTTGACTGTTCTGCCATTTCCATTTTCCCCACAATAAATTCACCTTTTTTTGTCTTCAAGGGCCCAATTTTCGTCTTAACCATTCTTTTTCTTTTCATATACCTAAAAAAGCGTTTACTATCCTCTTTTATATTGTTAGTCAGTTTGCCTTTGTACCTCATTTTTTCTCCGCGTATTGCTTTTTTAGTTATTCTCAGTTGCTCTTTAAATGTTTCCCAGTCCTCCGGCTTGCCACTCATCATTGCTATGTTATACTTCTTCTCTTTTATCTTTATACAGACTTTAACATCCTGCCACTCCTGAGGATCTTTCTTCCTCTTTGGAGTGAGCTGATCCTGCACCTTCTGCATAATATCCAGAAATACCTGCCATTGTTGTTCCCCTGCCATCCATGATAGGGGATTGAACCATGGAACTTTGGCCATCTCCATAGTTACCTTTGTTCAACTGCAATACTGACACTCCCGATTCTTCCTTCACTCTCTCAAATTGACGATTAAAACTTACCATATTATTGTCACAACCGATTAATGGCTCCTTTACTTTGACGTCCCTGATCAAATCCAGTTCGTTACACAACAGCGATGCAGAATTGCCTTCTCCCTGGTAGGTGCCAGTACAAGCTGTTCTAAGAATCCATCTAGGAGACACACCACAAACTCCCTTTCTTGGGGTCCAGTAACATCCTGATTGTCTCAATCTACTCGCATGTTGAAATCTCCCATTACAACTGTAGTTGTACTTTTGCAACGGGCCAATTTCAACTCGTTAGTCAAATTACACTCTCCATCAAGGCTAGTGTTTGGGGTCCTGTAGATAACTCCCATTAGGGTCTTTCTACCCTTAGAATTTCATAGCTCTTTTTATACTAGCTCAACATCTCCTGATTTCGTGTCTCCCAGCCTCCCCCACCTCCCCGCTCTTCGCAAGGAACTGAATATCATCCCTCATCAACAGGGCCATCCCACGCCATCTGCCCATCAGTCTGTCTTTTCGATAGCATGACACTGCGTTTTTTCAATGCAAGAGGCTTGACAGGGAAAGCAGATGAGCTTAGGATATGGTTTTGAACATGGAACTGGATATCGTGGGTATTACAGAAACGTGGTTTATGGATGGACAGGACTGGCAGCTTAATGTTCCAGGGTATAGATGCAAGAGGAAGGATAGAAAGTGGGACAAGAGAGGAGGTAGAGTCGTGTTTTTGATTAGGGAGTACATTATGGTTGTTCTTATGGAGGATATTCTTCGAAGTTTACCCAGTGAAGTTATTTGGGTGGAACTGGGAAATAAGAACATGATGACCACCTTATTGGGGTTGTCAGCATGGGTTTCATCTGGGTGCTCTGGTTTCCTCCGACAGTCCAAAGATGTGCTAGCTGGGTGGATTATCCAGGCTGAATTGCCCCATAGTGTTCAGGGATGTACAAGTAAGTGGATTATCCGGGCTGAATTGCCCATTGTGTTCAGGGTTGTGTATGTTAGGTGTATTGGCGATGGGAACTACAGTGTTACAGGGGTAGCGTAGGAGTATCTGAGGGTTGTTGTGGATGTGATTAGCGGAATGGCCTGCTTCTACACTATCGGGATTCTCTGATAATTCTACTAGTTTTAAAATAGTTCGAGAAAATAATACACCAGATCTAAAAGTTGCTGTTCTCAATTGGACAAAGGCGAATTTTGACGTACAAGGCAAGAACTTTCAATATTTCTTTGATAATCCCAGGTAAAAGGACGGCTGGAAAGTGGGAACATAAGAACGTAAGGAATCGGAGCAGGGGTAAGCCGTCTAGCCCTTCAAGCCTGCTCTGCCATTCAATAAGATCAGAACTGATCTTTTCATGGCCTCAGCTCCACTTTCCTGCGCTCTCACCGTAACCCTTTCTTACGTTCCTATTCAGAAATCTGCATTTAACCTTAAAGACATTCAAGTTGACAGCCTCAACTGCTTCAGTCAGCAGGGAATTCCACAGATTCACAACCCTTTACCTGAAGAAATTCCTCCTGAACTCAGTCCTAAATCTGTTCTCCCTTATTTTGACGCTATGCTCTCCAGTTTCACCCGCGCCCAGTGGAAGTCACCTCCCTGATTCTATCTTATGTAACCCCTTTATAATTTTAGTTTTTTTCGGTACATGCTCCCATTCTTCTAAATTACAAAGTGTGTAGTCCCAGTCTACTCAATCTCTCCTCATAAGGCAACCCTCTCTACTCCAGACTCAAACTAGTGAACCTCCTCTGCATTCCCTGCAGTACCAGTACATCCCTGCTGAAGTTTGGGGACCAAACCTGTACACAGTATTCCCGGTGTGGCCTCACCAGGACCCTGTACAGCTGCAGCATAACCATCCCTCTCGCAACGAAGGACAATATTCCCTTCACTGCCTTAATTAACAGCTCCACCTTCAAATCAACTTCCTGTGATTCTTGGGGAAAGTGAGGACTGCAGATGCTGGAGATCAGAGCTGAAAATGTGTTGCTGGAAAAGCGCAGCATGTCAGGCAGCATCCAAGGAACAGAAGAGTTGACGTTTCGAGCATGACCCCTTCTTCCGGCTTCCTTGTGATTCTTGCACAAAGATACGCAACTCCCACTTCACAGCATCATGCTGCAGGTTTTCACCATTTCATCATCCAGTTTGCTGTTAGTCCGATCAAAATGAATGGCCTCATGTTTCCAAACATTATACTCAAACTGCCAGACACTTACCCATTCACTTAACGTATCTGTATCCCTGTGCAGACTGACAGTGTCCTCTGCGTTAATTTCTCTACCTCATCTTTGTGTCAAATGTAAACTCTGACACCACACTTGGTCCTCAACTCCAAAATATTTGTGTAAAGTGTACACAGTTGTGGTGCCAACACTAACCCAAACACCCATTTATCCCCATTCTTTATTTTTGTTCATTAACCAAGCGTCTATCCATGCTAGTACATTACCCATAATGCGGTGCAGCCTTTACCGTATACAACAGCCTTTTGTGTGGCAACTTGTCGAATGCCTTCTGGAAATCCAAATACACCACATCCACCGGTTACCCCTTGTTCAACCACTTGTTGTGTCTTCAAGTAATTCAAGTAAATGCGTTAAACATAATCTGCCTTTCATGAACTTATGCTGTGTCTGCTCAATGGGACAATGTCTGCCCAGATATCCTGCTACTACTTCCTTGAGAGATTCAAGAATTTTCTCCACAACAGATGTTAAGCTAACGGGTGCTTTTTTTGAAAAATAGTGGCATCACATTTGCAGCTTCCAATCTGTCAGAATTATACCTGAATCCAACAAACTTTAGTGGATTATCACGAGTGTATTTGCTATCACACACCACAAACCCCCACCCCCCGCCCGCCATCTCTTTTAGTCCCTGGGATGCATTCCATCAGGGCCAGGAGACCCATCTACCTTGAGGCTGTTATCGTTCCCAACAATACCTCTCTACTGATAATGTTTGCTTCTCTGTCTTCATCTGCCATTGCCTGCGACAATGAGAGCACGTAGACAGTATGTTCCTGTTAAGGCCAAGGCTGGTATATATAGAGAATGTGCCTATAGAGAGAAATTGAGGGCCTGGTCAGGAAGATGAAGGAGGCAAATGGCAGGTACAGACAGCCGGATTTGTGTGACTCCCTAGAGGACTGTCGGGCCAGTAGGAGTATACGCAAGGTAAACCAGGAGGGCAAAAAGGGGACATACGATAGCTTTAGGAAATGGGTTTAAGGAGAATCCATAGCGATTCTACAAATACACTAAGGACAAACGAGTAAACAGGCAGAGAATCGGTACACGCAAAAATCATCAAGGCTGTCTGTGGAACCGCAGGAGCTGGGGCAGATTCTATATGAGATTCTTTTACTGAAAGAGGATGTGGCAACTAGATTGCTTGGAAACATATATAGTGATAATTTGACAAGTGTCCATATTAGAGAGGAGGGGTTACTGGATGTCTTAAAATGCATAAAGGTGGATAAATCACTGGGACCTGCTCAGGTGTAACCCAGAACTTTGTGAGAAGCTAGGGAAGTGTTCATATACCCATCCAGATGGATTTTCAATGTTGCAATTGTACCAGCCTCCACCACATCTTCTGACAGCTCATTCTATACACGCAGCACCCTCTGTATGAAAACGTGGCCCCTCAGGTCTCTTTCATATCTTTCACCTCTCACCCTGAAACAATGCCATCTTGTTCTGGAATTCCCCCACCCGAGGAAAAAAAACTTGATCTGTTTGTCCTATCCACGCCCCTCATGATTTTATATACCTCTATAAGGTCACCCCTCAACCTCCACCACTCCAGGGATAACAGCCCCAGTCTATTCAATCTGTCCCTATAGCACAAATCCTCCAACCCTGGCAACAACTTTGTAAATCTAGTATGAACCCTTTCCATTTCACAGCATCTTTCTAATATGAAGGAGACCAGATTTGTTCCCAATATTCCAAAAGTGCCTAAACAATTTCCTGCACAGCCTCAATATAACCTCCCAACTCCTGTACTCAATACGCTGACCAATAAAGGAAAGCATACCAAACGCCACCTTTATTATCTTCTCCAACTACATTATCGTCTCCACCTACAACTTCGCTTTCAAGAAGCTATGAACCCCAAGGTCTCATTGTTCAAAAACACTCCTCAGGACCTTACCATTAAGTGTATAAGTCCCTCTAAGATTTGTTTTCCCAAAAGGCAGCATCTCATATTTACCTAAATTAAATTTCATATGCCACTTGTCAGCCCATTGGCCCATCTGTTCAAGATCCCGTCGTGTTTGAGGTAACCTTCTTACCTGTCCACTACACCTTCAATTTTTGTGTCATCTGCAAACCTACTGACTATAACCCCCATGTTCATATCCGAATCATGTAAGTAAATGACAAAAGGAGTGGACTCAGCATCTGTCCTTGTGGCACTCCACTGGTCACAGGCCTCCAGTCTGGAAAGCAACCGTCCACCACCACTTCTTTCTTCTGCCTTTGAGCCAGTTCTGTATGCAAATGGCTACTTCTCCCTGTATTCCATGAGCACTAACCTTGCTAAGCAGTCAGGGTAGGAGTGGAGGGTTGCTTTTCGGACTGGACATCTGTTTGAGAAATATGTTGTCAGGATGGGTGCTGGTTCCACTACTTCTTGTCATTTATATCAATATTAATATGTAAAAATAGTAGGTTTACAATAGACACCAAAATTGGAGGTGTAATGGACAGTGAAGAAGGTTACCTCAGTACAAGGGAACTTCAATCAAATGGGCTAAAGAGTGACAGATGGGTTTAATTTAGATAAATATGAGGTTCTGCATTTTGGAAAAGCAAATCAGAGCACATAATGAGGAGGTCCTGGGGAGTGTTGCTGAACAAAGAAACCTTGGAGTGCAGGTTCACACTTCCTTGAAAGTAGAATCTTAGACAGGGTAGTGAAGAAGGTGTTTGGTGCACTTGCCTTTATTGGTCAGCGCAATAACTATAGGAGTTGAGACACTATTTTGGGTCTGTACAGGGCATTGATTCAGCTGCTTCTTGAATTCTGCTCTCAGTCCTGGTCTCCCCGCGATAGGAATGACATTGTGAAACTTGAAAGTTTGAAAGCTTGAGATATAGGGAGAGGCTGAATTGGCTGGGGCTGTTTTCCCTGGAGCATCGGATGCTGAGAGGTGACCTCTGTAATTGATACACTCGTGAGGGACATGGTTAGGGTGATCAGCAGGGTCTTTTTCCCACGTCCAAAAGCCTTACAGTATGAAGGAAAAGATTTAAAAGGGATCCAAGGGGCTCTGTTTTGAGGCTGAACGTGGCATGTGTCTGGAATGAGCTGCCAGAGAAAGCTGGTACAATTACAGCATTTAAAAGGCATCTGATGTGATATGTGATTAGGCAAGGTTGAAAAGGATATGGACCAAGTGCTGGCAAATGGGATGAGATTAATTTAGGATATCTAGTCGGCATGGACAAGGTGGATCAAGGTGGCTATGTCTGTCCTGAACATCTCTATGATACCAATAAATTTAAATTAGGATCTGTTTCTCTTTTATGGGGAGTTAGCAGAAGGTCTGAAAATTCTCCTTGGAGCTGAGAAGGTTAAGCAGTGATTTCAACCAGGAGCAGGTTTGTTTCCAGGATATTTAATTTACAGATCGATAGAGTGAGAAATTATTAACATTGTCACAATTTTGGTAACTACTTTCAGGTAACTTGTAAATAATGCAGGGTAAAATGTGAAGATTATTTTACTCAGTAAGTTCTGAGCATCTGGAACAGTTTGATGACAGCTGGATGCAGATTCAGTAGTTATTGTCAAATTTAACATTTTTAAGGAAGGATTTGGAGGGCTATATCCAAATGGGAGGTGGATTGGGACAGACTGGCTCCATCTCCAGAGGGAGAGAATACATCATCATTGAGCGGAATAGCCCCCAGCCCCTGTGCTCTGTAATACTGTACCATTCACTGTGAATGATGAAGCTCATCACTGGGCAAAGCCGTAGAGATGTATAGCATGAAAACAAACTCTTTGGTTAAATTGGTCCATGCTTACCAGATATCCCACCCTTATCTAGTCACATTTGCCAACACTTGGCACATATCACTCTATACCCTTCCTATTCATAAACCAATCCAGATGCCAAATGGTATAATTGCACCAAACTCATCCACTTCCCGACAGAAGATTCCATACATGCACCAATCTCAGTGTGAAACAAATTGCCCCTCGGATCCCTTTTAAAGCCTTCCCCTCTCATCTTAAACCTATGCTGTCTCATTCTGGACTCCGCCACCCCAGGGAAACGATCTTGTCTATTTATCACATCCATGCCCCTCATGGTTTTATAAATCTTTATGAGGTCACCCTTCAGCCTCTGGTACACATAGGAGGGGCCCATCACACATGTCACAATGGGGCCTGGCTGATTGATACAGCTTCAAACCAATAGGGGAGTTGGCGTGATCCTCCAGCCAATGGAAGTGAATGAGGGTTGGGTCCAGCAGGCCAACACATGTCCATTAGCTTTGCAGGCATAGTGTCAGTGTAAGGGGCGACTCAGGGAGTGTGAAGGGACAGGGAAAGAGATGCAGTTAGCGTGGATTGCGATAGTTGAGAAACTCTGTTTCAGTCTGCTAGACCTGAAATAGACACTCTGGGTAAATTAGAGCCAAAAGAACTGCGGATGCTGTAATTCACATACAACAACCAGAAGATACTGGAAATGCTTACCACGTCTGGCAGCATCGGTGAAGAGAAATCAGTTCGCATTTTGGATCTGCTGACCCTTCCTTAGGAACTGATGTTAATGCAAAAGAAATGTCGGTATATATGCAGAAGGTAGGGGTTAGGGAGTAAATGATAGGTGGGGATAGAGTCCAAAGAGAGAGATAGGAAAGATTGTGCAAAGGAGCGGATAACAACCTGGGTGGGGGAGGATGAACAGCTGTTTATGGTGACTGTTCGTGGCTAAACATATATAATGTGTACTTGCAGACTATGTAATAACAAGGCCTGGCATGTGAGGTAGAGGGTAAAGAAACTAGGACGTGGGAGAATTCAGGACATAACATTATTGAATTCGATGTTGAAGCCAGAAGATTTCACGGTCCCCGAGTGGGAGATGAGGTGTTGTTCTTCCAGTTTGTGTTAAAGTGTGGTGCTGGAAAAGCGCAGCAGGTCAGGCAGCATCCAAAGAACAGGAGAATCGACGTATTGGGCATGTAAGCCCTTTATCAGAAATGTGGATGGTGAGGGAAGAGGGCTGAGAGATAAATAGGGAGAGGTGTGTGGGGGTGGTGGGACGGGACCTAGGAAGGCAATAAGTTGATGTAGATGGGGGAAATGTTGAGAGGGTGGAATGGAGAATTGGAAAGGAAGATGGACAGGTGGGAAAGTTCAAGAAGGTGGTGCCGAGTTGGAGGGTTGGAGCTGTGATAAGATGGGGGAGGGGAGATTAGGAAACCTTGATGCCATGTTGTTGAAAGTTCCCAAGGTGGAAGATGAGGTGTTCTTCCTCCAGGCGTCGGGTGGCTCGATTTGGGGGTGCAGGACACCCTGGACTTGGATGTTCTTGGCAGCGTGGCGGTGGAGGAGGGGTAGATGAAGTGGTTTGGCCACAGGGCGGTGGGATTGTTTGGTGCATGTGTCCCGGAAATGTTCCCTGAAGTATTCCACAAGTTGGCGTCCAGACTCCCCAGTTCAGAGGAGACCACATCGAGAGCAAAGGACACAATACGTGAGGTGTTTGGGTGGTAAGGGAAATCTCTGCTGGATGTGGGAGGATCCTGTTGTGCCTTGGATGGAGATGAGGGGAAGATGTGGGCCCAGGTTTTACACCCCCTGCAGTGGCAAGTGAAGGTACTGGGAGGGGAGGATGGGTTGGTGAAGAGCATGGATCAAACGAGGAAGTCACAGAAGGAATGATCTCTATAGAATGCTGAAAGGGGTGGGAAGGGAAATATATCTCTGGTGGTGGGGTCTGATTGTAAGTGGTGGGAATGGCAGAGGATGATGTGTTGCATCTGGGTGCAAGGTGAGGACTGGTGTGATGCCAACCTTGTTGCGATTGGAGGGGTGGGGTTCAATGGTAAAGGTATGGGAAGTGCAGGGCATATACTGGAGGTTATTGTTGACCACACGGGAGGGGAAATTGCAGTCCTTGAAATCGGAGGCCATTTGGTATGTTCTGGAGTGTTCTGCCAGCTTGCATCAAGCTTCTCTGGAACACTACAGTTAGCATGAGTCAGAGACGTTGGCCAGGGAACAGGTTTGTGTGTTAAAGTAGGAGGCAGCTACAAAATTCAGGGACTCTTTCTTTGCAGGCCCAATGTAGATCATCAGCCGCCATTTCCACCACCGCTACTGAGATGCTACCATGTTCCTGTCTCCTCCATGAACAGATTTCCACCCTCCCAGCCGGATTGTTATCCACTCCTTTGTCTTTCCAAATGTTCCTGACTCTCTTTGGCTCTGTCGCTATTAGTTACTCTTTAACCCCTATCTCCTGTAGTCCAAAGATGTGCCAGTTAGGTGAATTGGCCTAGCTACATTTCCCGTAGTGTTCAGGGACGTTCATTAGTCTGAGGAAATGGAGAGTAATAGGGTGGAGAAATGGGTCTGGGTGGGATAAACTTCGGAGGGTGGGTGCAGAATTGTTGGGCCGAAGGGCCTGTTTCCACGATGGAGGGATTCTAACTTTCCCATTTGCCATCAATTCTGAGGAAGGGTTACTTGAACCGTGATGACCCTTGGTGTGTGCAGGAGGAGGAAACGGGAAAGGAGGGAGTGGCAGCAGAAACCGGATGAAATGTATCAGTGTAGACTAGGAGGGTGTGGTTACACTCTCTGCAGGTCATGAATGAATGCAGGTTTACTATGAATTAGAAACTCTTGGTCACACGTTTGCAGCAAAGGGGAGGATGGCTTGGGCCACAGGCAGTGACCGATCCTGGGTTATGGCCGTCATCTTTATTTGGGTTAAGGTACAGCAAGGCAAATGAGCGTGTCCTCTTCCTGGGTGGGGGCGGTGCGAAATGAAGAAGAGCATTTACACATCTAACGCATACCAAGAGAAGTGTTTGCCTTCACTATTCATCTTACACTGACTGTGAGCTTTGTATTGTGAATTCATTTTATAGGATGTTAATTGAGAATAATTGAGGCCAGGATCTCAAAAGCTAGTTTCTATAGTCAGCGGTGTCATCGGGATCTGAATATCATTGGTATTGAAATGTGGATGGAGAAAGGTTTGTCTGTTCTGTCTGTGGGAAAATATCTTCAATATTTTTGTCAAACAAAAAACAGAAAGATGTTCAAGTTCATGTTTGGATCACCTTTGGGGTTTGTGCTCAATTCTGGGCCCTGCAGCTGTATTGTCCCGAGAGGGAGCACAGATTTATCCAAATTATACCTCGTCTCTTTGCAGGAACTGTCAGATTTAGCCCCAGTCACTCACTTAATGACGTTAACGTGTATACTCCCTACTTCCAATTCCCTGCAAAGTTCTCATTGAATTTTTTTTATGGACTCAAATTCCAGCACCATTTCAGGTGGAATGTTCCAGTTTCTGACAACTGTCTGTTAATTCAGAAATTGCTGAAATATATTTTGACTCTGGGGTTACAAAGTAGTTGATTTGAAAGATTAGATACTGTTCCTGAGATCCCATTGAGATGCATTGGAACATAGAGGAGGCTGGAGACAATGAAAATGACGAGGCTGCACTGTGAGTGCTGCTTGGCTTAATGAGAGTGTTTTGGAGTTAGGTGAAAATAGAGTGAGCTGAGACAGGGAGAAGTCAGTTTTACTTCAGGCCATTGAGAAATGTATAGTCCCAATGGGAATATCCAATTTGTCAGTGATATCTGCGGAGTATTTAAGTTTTCAAAGTATGACATATCAGCTTTATTATTATTATTATAATGGACACGTTTGAATTGACGGAAGGTAGCTTACTCATTTAAATTCTCTTAATGGGAGTACCTAGATGAATCTAGAGAGATGTTGTGAGATGAACCCTCAGACCCGTGATGTGCTCCTCTTGTACAAAGTGGGAAATAAGCGACGCTTCCAGTGTCCCTGGCGGCTATGTGTGGAGGAAGTGTGTTCATCTGCAGCTACTGGAAACTGCTTTTCAGACTGGCAGCTGAGAGAGGACTCATTGTGGAGCATCTGCAATACTGATAGAGTTATGGACAGCACTTTTAGTGAGTTAGTCATACTGCAGGTGAGGGTTACACAGGCAGACATGGAATGGGTGATCATCAGATCAAGCAAAAGGCTTAGGAAGGGAGTGCAGGAGTCCTCAGTGGTTACCCCATTCCGAAACAGATACTTTATCCCGCTTGGGATTCTGTCATTGTGGGTTACGGGTGGGGTGGCCTGTCAAGGGGAAATCAGCAACAGCCAGATTCATGACCAAAAAGTGCTCTGCTGCATAGAACGGGAAGAATGAGAGTGGCAGGGCTACAGTGACAAGAGATCAATAGTCAGGGGTACAGACAGGCACTTCTGTGGCCACAGTCATGAATCCGGGATGGTATGTTACCTCCCTGGTGCCAGGATCTGTGATATCATGGAGTGGCTGCAGGACATTCCGGAGCTGGAGGGTAAACAGCCCGTGGTGATGGAACACACAGATACCAAAGACATCACTAAACAAACGGATCAGGGCCTGAAAGCTGGATTTTGGAGATCAGAGATGCATTAAAGTGTAGCTCCTGAAATATAATAATGCGAAACCTTCTCCCAGTGCCATGTGCTAGTGAGAGCAGGAATAGGAGAATAGATCAGCCGGATGTGTGGCTGAGGAAATGGTGTACCAGAGAGGGTTTAGATTCTTCAGACATTTGGAGCGTTTCTTGGTGGGACCTGTACCAACCTGACCGGTTACCACTGGGAAGAGTTGGGAGTAATCTCCTGGTGGTTGTATTACCAATTCCATTGGTGAGGTTTTAACTAATCTGGCAGGGGGATAGGAACTAAAATGTAGGCTTAGATGGGTCAGATTCAGATTAGGGAATGGGAGGTAGAATGTTAGTGATGTATTCAGCGGCTCAGAAAACCAAAAGAAAGGCAAATTAAAGGAGTATTGAGTCCCTCTTCATCCATCAGTCCTGCCATTCCAGGAATCAATGTCAACAAAATCTGGAGCTGTACAGCTCTCTGTCTCCATGTGCTTCAGCAAAATGGTGGAAATCTGCAATAGAACCAAAATTTTCTGGAGATCCTCATCAGGTCTGTCAGTATCTGAAATGGTGAAACACTGCAGCCTAGAAAATGTGTTGAGATGATCACACCAGGCACTACAATATCGATTACACGCTGAGAGCCAGAACATGGGCTAAGAATAAATAGGTGCTTCATGACAAGCATGAATACGATGGGTCTGGAAAGTTGATGTTTCAGGTCAACATTCCTGCTGCTCTGATGCTGCCTGACCTGCTGCACTTCCCCAAATTCACATTGTATAGACACTGATTTTCAGGGGCTTCAGTCCTTAACTATCTTCACATCCCAGGACTCAGTCTGGTGATCCTCCTTAACTCTCTCTCAATAACCAGGATAGCCTTCCTTGAGAAAGGGGAACAATAAGAGACACAGTACTCCAGGTGCGGTCTCACCAAGGCCATTCCAGAAAGGGATCCCTGCTCCTGTACTTGAATCCTCTCAGTAGGAAGGTCACACATCATTTACATTCTCGACTGCTATCCAATCCTGCCTGCTTCCCAAAAGAGGGAATCACACAGAAATACAGAATAAAATGGGGTCAGACTCTCTTGTATAAAACTGTCGAACACAGTGCCCCCATTTTCTCCGTACTGGTCATCAAGCACACATGCCTGGTGTGATCGACTAAACACTTCTTTAAGGCTGCAATGTTTCCTGCATCTGTCACCATTTCAGATGCTGCCCGACCTGCTGAGGATCTCCAGCATTTTTTTTTTGCAGATTTCCACCATTTTGCTGAAGCACTTCGAGTCATAGATTTTCACAGCACGGAAACAGACTCTTCAATCCAACCCGTCCATATCGACCAGATATCCTAAACTGATCAGTCCCATTTGGGAGAGTTGGCCTATATCACTCTGAACACGTTCTATTCATGTAACCCTCCAGAGGCCTTTTAAATGTTGTAACATTCCATGCATTTATTGCTCCTCTGGCAGCTCATTCCATGCACTCAGCAAGCTCCGAGTGAAATGTTTGCCCCTCAGATCCCTTTTAAATCTTTCCTCTCTCACATTAAACCCAATGCCGTTTAGTTGTGAAATCCCCAACACTGGGTGGAAACAAAGATCTGGCTATTCACTCTGTTTGTGTTCCTTTATAGGTAACCCCTCGGTCTCTGGTGCTCCAGGGAAAAAGCTCAAGCATATTCAGTCTCTCCCGTTAACTCCACAATCCTAACAATAACCTTGTAGATATTTTCTGAAACCGTTCATGTTTAGAATAAACAGCGTCATAAATGTGTTTGGAATGGAAACAGACACAGAATGGAAGCCCACGCAGGTATACAGAGGGAGAATGTGCAAACACCACACAGGCAGTGGTATCGAACCCGAGTCCTTTTATTGTTCAGTGCACTGACCAATGCAGGTCTGCGTCCCAAATGCAACCTTCAGCACCTGATCTCCTTGAAATTCTATTTCTGAGGAACTATGCAATTGTTCGTATCCCTTCAGAGCGATTGAAGGGGATGGGGAAAAACAGGAGCAAAGTTGAGTCGTTGATCTATAAAGTGACTGTGTACTCCCGCCACTCTCTTCGTCTCCATACTACTCTTCTCTACCCACCTCCCTAAACATGGCAGGGAAAAGACCTTGTCTGTTTACACTACCCCTGTCCTTCCTGATTTTATAAACCTCCTATAAGGTCACCTCTCAGCCTCTGACGCTCCAGACAAAACAGCGTTATCAACCTGTCCCTGTATCTTAAATCCTCCAATTCTGATAATATCCGTGTAATCCTATTCTGATGCCTTTCAAGTTTCATAATATTGTTTTGATAGGAAGGAGACCAGAATTCCACTGAATATTCCAAACGTGGTCTAACTAACGTCATTTACAGACTCAATTTGATCTCCCAACTCCTGTACTCAATGTTCTGACCATTCAAGGAAAGCATACTAAAAGCCTTCTTCACTATCCTATCCAACTGTGACTCCACTTTCTAGGAGCTATGAACCTGCATTCCAAGGTTCCTTTGTTCAACAATGCTCCCGAGGACTTTACCATTATGTGTATAAGACCTGCAAAGATTTGCGTTTCCAAAACACAGCACCTCACCTTTTTTCTAAACTAAACTTCATCTGCCACTCCTCAGCCCATTCGCCGATCAGATTAAGATCCCGTTGTACTCTGAGGTCATCATCTTCACTGTTCACACACCTCCAATTTTGGTGTCATCTGCAAAATTACTAATACCTCCTATGTTCACATCCCAATCATTTACATGAATGACGAAAAAGAGTGGACCCAGCACCGATCCTTGTGACACTCCACTAGTCACGGGCCTGCAGTCTGAAAAGCAACCCTCCACCACCATCCTCTACTTTCCACCTTTGAATCAGTTCTGTATCCAAATGACTAGTTCTCCCTGTATTCCATGAGATCTAACCTTGCTGACGAGTCTCCCAGGGGGAATCTTGCCGAACGCCTAACTGAAGTCCACCACTCTGCCCTCCACCATTGTAACACTGGAAAACAGAACAGTACAGCACCCGAATAATCTCTGTGCTGATCATAATGCTATTCCAACCTAAATGCATATGCCTGTATATGATCCATATCCCTGCCACCCTTGCCTGCTTATGTGCCTGCCCAAATGCCTCTTAAACGTTGTGATTATTTCTGCTTTTGCCATCGTCCATGAGAGTACGTTGTAGTCACCTGCCACCTTCTGCACAAGAAACCTGCCTGACACAACTCCCTTTAAACATTCGCACACGTTGGAAATGCTCAGCAGGTTATGCAGCATCTGTCAAGAAAAAAATCAGCTAAAGTTTCGGGTCCAGTCCCCCTTTCTCAGAAACGTTAACTTTAATTTCTCTTCATAGATGCTACACATCTGTTAAGCTTTTCCAGAAACTCCATTTATTTCTTTCTGGTTTACAGCATCTGAAGTTGTTTCGGTTTTGGTATGCTTTCCATTATTGGTCAGAGCATTGAGTATAAGGGTTGGGAGGTCATATTGTGGCTCCACAGGACATTGGTTAGGTAACTTTAGGAATATTCCATGTAACTATGGTCTTCTTCCTATCAAAACTGTATTCTCCAAACTGAAAGGGGTCAGACAAGAATTGCAAGGATGTTACCAGAGTTGGAGGATTTGAGCTACAGGAAGAGGCTGAATAGACTGTTTTCCCTGGAGCATCAGAGGCTGATGGGTGACCTTGTAGAGATTTATAACATCCGGAGGGGCTTGGATAGGGTAAATAGACAAGGTCTTTTTCTATGGTGGGGAGACCAGAACTACGGGACAAGGAGGGTGGCGGGGACAGAGGGGGGAACGGGGGTGAGGGGGGAGACAGGGGAGTACGGTGGGAGGGTGGACAGAGGGGCTGGACAGGGCGGAGAAAGAGGGGGCGGTGGGGCAAAGGGGCGCAGGTTGTCTGAGGACACAGACAGCAAGCGGGCTATCGGGAACATGGTGGGTAGACAGGGGGCAACAGAGCGGGATCGGCGGAATGGAAAGTTATTTTATAGATCTTACCTCAACCCCGTTCCTGTTTTCTCCCCGTCCACTGCAATCCCTCTGATGGGCTCAGAACAACTGCATAATTTCTGCACAGAGGAGTTTCAGGAAGATCAGGTGTTGAGCGTGGCTATTGGGACGCTGATCTTTATTGGTCAGGACACTGATCAGTACAGGGACTCTGTTTCAATTTCACTTCCTGTTTGGTGTTTGCACATTCATCCTGTGTGTGTCTGCATGGGCTTTCTCTGGGTGCTCTGGTTTTCTCCCACAATCCAAAGATGTGCGTATTAGGTGGATTAGCTGTGGAAAATGCTCGGTTACATGGAAGCTGTTCCGTGGTTGGTAAGGTCTCATGGGCCGAATGGCCTCTTTGAACACTGTAGGGTTTCTGCCATGAGTATAGGAGTTAGGAGGTCATGTTTTACATGTATAGGGCATTGGTGAGGCCAACTTTAAAATACCTCATTCAATTGTATTCTTCCTGATTTCGGAAAGATGTTACCAGGATAGGACTCAACCTCATAATGGCACGTTCCTCGGAGGTGTTAACGAAAAGGTAGACCTTGGAGTGTGGATTGATAGTTCCTTGAAAGTCATGTTGAAGGCAGACCGTCACCGTAGGAGGTGTTTGGTATGCCAGCTGTTATTGAGCAGTGCACTGAGTAGAGCAGTTGGGAGATCATGTTCTGATTGTTCAGTTTATTGGCTCAGCCAATTTTGGAATCCCATCAAATAAAGGAAAGCAGACTAACTACCTTTTTCACTACCCTATCTACCTGCGACTCTACTACCAATGAATTATTCACCTGCACTCCAAGGTCTTTTTGTTTAGCAACACTCCCCAGGACCTTACCATTAAGTGTATCAGTCCTGCTAGAATTTGCTTTTCCAAAACGCAGCACCTCACATTTAACTAAATTAAACTAAATGTGCCACTCAGCCCATTTGCCCATCTGATCAAGATCCCGTTGTACTCTGAAGTAATCTTTTTCACTGTCAACTACACCTCCAATTTTGGTGTCATCTGCAATTTTATTAACTATACCTCTGCTGTTCACATCCAAATCATTAATAAAAATGACGAAAACGAGTGGATCCAGTATCGATCCTTGTGACACTCCACTGGACACAGGCCTCCAGCCTGAAAAGCATCCTTCCGCTACCACCCTCTGTCTTCTAACTTAGAGCCAATTCTGTGTTCAAATGGCTTGGTGTCCTGTATTCTGAGCTCTAACCATGCTAACCAGTCTCCCATGAGGAACCTTGTGGAAAGCCTTACTGATGTTCATACAGATCATGTCCACCGCTCTGCCCTCATCAATCCTCTCTGTTACTCCTTCAGGAAACTCAGTTAAGTTCATGAGACATGATCTCGCAAGCACAAAGCTGTGATTAATATTCAGGACTTAACTCTGTACATTGGGGTCTGCATAAAGTTCAAGTACATCAGCTTTGTATGGGTGACTGTGTATTGAGTCTTGTTAATATTGCCAACAAAGGTGAGTTCCTTTAGAAAGTCCCCATATCCCTAACCCGCTCCCACCTACTCTGTCTCCTCCATCCCCACCGTAGACAGTAAGTGGGAGGAGCTCATAGAGTTTCTATGTGACTGAGATTGAGAACATCATCCCTTCTTTCCGCTAGCCCACTAAGAAATGGTAGTCGTGTCCTTACCTCTGGACCAAGAGGATCGGGTTCAGAGTTGAGTAACAGGTGAAAAGGCTGATTAGAAAACATGTCCAAGCCACCAGACCATACTGTCTCCCAGCTGTCCCCGCCTGAGCCTCCAAACAGAACCTTCCTGTAGTTTCTCTCCTGTCAGACGTTCCCATTGCTCAGTTTGCCCAGGAACCCCTCCTGTTGCTGCACTGACCCTGTCCCTCACTGACCTGTCCATCCCCCAGTCTCCTCCACATTCATTCATTGTTGGCAATTCCATTCTCCCAGTACTCCATCCTACTGGGAAGCAGCTGCTGTCAATCACACAGGCTCCTGTGTGATCTGCAGCATGTGCTATAGGAGGGGAGACCAGTGCATGGACGCAGTGCTGGCCAAATGTTGGCGTATGTGCAGGGTGGGTCAGTGCCAGGGAGGGAAGCTGCGGGTGTGTGGGATTAATCTGTCATGATTAATCAGCTCCCTCCCTTCCTCCTCTCGGAAAAGGAACCAGGGGAATGGTCCTTCTTCTATCGTGACAAGTGGTCTTGGTCGAAGTATCAGTGGGGGAGCATTTTGCACGAAGTTATAAGAACTCTTGTGAAGATTCAGGATTGTTATGTAAAGGGACAAGGATAGGCCTGCATTTAGAGTCATAATTTGGTTCATTTTAGGTCAAGCAGATATGATTTGGCCAGAGTGTGCAGGAAGCAATGTCTGCAGGATGGTTCTCATCAGAGGATGGGGATGAGGAGAATAAGAGGTTTCATATTGATTTTTCCCCCAATATGGTTCTGACCAGGAAAGAAACTCTGAGAGGTGGGGTCGGGGACGGACGGGGGAGGATTCACCAACACCCAGTAGGCGCCGAATCAGATTCATTGATTTGGCTCTTAGTTTGTGGACAGGAGCTGGAAAATTGAATTCAAAGAGGAGAGAGTGTGTGAGAACTGGGTGTGGAGGAAAGAAGTGAGGAGATTGGTTTGGATTTCAGTTCATGGAAGAAAGAAGTTGTGGGACTGAGATTTAAAGCTTTGCCAGAACAAGGAAACTACAATTTAATACTATAATTGTCTTACAAATCCTGTATTAACAATGGTGATTTGTTTTCTTGTTGTAGGGCACTGAAAGGATGGATTTGCGGTTGAACAGTTGATCTTCATTTTCAGATCTGATATTAAGGTCAACATGGATCAAATAAACATCATTGGCCTTTTCATGTGGAAGGAAAGGTGAGGATTGTGTCTGTGAGCGAATATTCAAATATCAGTGTGCCTGGAAAACGTACTGAGACAAAGCCGAGTCCATGTTAGTGTGGTGACTGTGGAGAGAGATTTCATTTATTTCAAATGTCTAGAAAAACATGGCACATTTCCCAGGATCGATTAAGTCAAAGATTTGTTTCGTATGCGGATAAGTCTTTAATTAATCATGCAACCTGAAAGACAAAAGAATACCTGCATAATGGGAAAAAAGATGAAAATAGGATTGTTGTGAAGGAGTTAATTCTCGATCATGGCTTGTAATCCATTGGCATTGTCACGTCGGTTCCAGCGCCGCCGGGAAACGCAGAAAATGTGATGACTGCAATGTAGGTTTTGATTATTAAACTGTAAAAAGTGCAGAAGAAACTTACAAGGATGTTCCCAGGGCTGAAGAGTTTGAGATATGAGGCGAAGTTGGACAACCGAGGAATTTTTTTTTGTTTAAAGCAGAGAAACTGAGGGGGGATCTTTTATAGAAGTTTATAAGATCATGACAACCATGGGTAAGGTGAATGCATTCAGTTTTTTTTCTCAGGAAATCAGGGACTGGAGGACGTCAGTTTAAGGTTAGAGGAGAAACAATAAAAGGGAAGCTCAGGGTGATACATGTATGGAATGAGCTGCCATTGGAAGTGGTTGAGGCGAGTTCGTTCACAACATGAAAAAGGCATTTGTAAAAATACATAGATAGCAAAGAGTCAGCAGCATATGGGCCAAGATAAATGGGATTAGCATGGATAGACATTTTGGTCAGTATGGGCCAGTTTGGGCCAAATGACTTGTCTCTGCTGTAGGATGCTCTGACTCGAAGTGCATTCACTATTTCTCCCGCGATCTCTGGTATTACCCAGGGATGTATTCCATTTGGGCAAGGAGGCTTGTCTACCTTTAGCACCATTAGCTTTCCCAGCTCCAACTCTCTCGAGATCATGGTTTGTTTCACGTTCCTCACCTTTCTCAATCTCCTTATCAATTATTGGCATGTTCTTCATATTCCAACACCGCACAGCCCAGATGGCCTCCTTCTTCAAGGACCGCAGATTCCCCCCCAGACGTGATCGACGATGCCCTCCACCGCATCTCCTCCACTTCCCGCTCCTCCGCCCTTGAGCCCCGCTCCTCCAACCGCCACCAAGACAGAACCCCACTGGTTCTCACCTACCACCCCACCAACCTCCGTATACAACGTATCATCCGCCGCCATTTCCGCCACCTCCAAACGGACCCCACCACCAAGGATATATTTCCCTCCCCTCCCCTATCAGCATTCCACAAGGACCACTCCCTTCGTGACTCCCTCGTCAAATCCACACCCCCCACCAACCCAACCTCCACCCCCGGCACCTTCCCCTGCAACCGCAGGAAATGTAAAACTTGCGCCCACACCTCCACACTCACTTCCCTCCAAGGCCCCAAGGGATCCTTCCATATCCGCCACAAGTTCACCTGTACCTCCACACACATCATCTATTGCATCCGCTGCACCCGATGTGGCCTCCTCTATATTGGTGAGACAGGCCGCTTACTTGCGGAATGCTTCAGAGAACACCTCCGGGCCGCCCGAACCAACCAACCCAATCACCCCGTGGCTCAACACTTTAACTCTCCCTCCCACTCCACCGAGGACATGCAGGTCCTTGGACTCCTCCACCGGCAGAACACAACTACACGACGGCTGGAGGAGGAGCGCCTCATCTTCCACCTGGAAACCCTCCAACCACAAGGTATGAATTCAGATTTCTCCAGTTTCCTCATTTCCCCTCCCCCCACCTTGTCTCAGTCTGTTCCCTCAACTCAGCACCGCCCTCCTAACCTGCAATCCTCTTCCTGACCTCTCCACCCCCACCCCACTCCGGCCTATCACCCTCACCTTGACCTCCTTCCACCTATCCCACCTCCATCGCCCCTCCCCCTAGTCCCTCCTCCCTACCTTTTATCTTAGCCTGCTTGGCTCTCTCTCTCTTATTCCTGATGAAGGGCTTATGCTCGAAACGTCGAATTCTCTATTCCTGAGATGCTGCCTGGCCTGCTGTGCTTTGACCAGCAACACATTTGCAGCGATGTTCTGCATATCCTCCACTGTGAAGACTGACTGCTGTGTACTCAAATCCCTGAACCCTACTGGATAGCAATAACTAGGCACAGAACGCTGAGAACCCTTTTTTGAGTCTTTTATTGATGAGACATGGTAGTTACATAGATAGTGTAAATGCAAAACACCTCCAGGCAGTATCATGTAACTGTCTGCCTGTCTGACGTATGGCTCCCATTCTTATACCTTTGTGATTTGTGGTTTTCAATGGAGGCTGTCTATCAGGATTGTCTCCATGGTAACAGCAGTTAAAAAGTGGAGTTCAGTTCAGCAGTTTGTGGTTAAACCATACACCGCTCCTCCACGCCCCCGTGTCTCATTCAAGTACCTGACAGACGCTTCAGTTTCAGTGGGGTTGACTATCAGCATTCTGGTGTGGAGGAGCCGGTGTGGCAGAGGGATGGACAAAGTTAAAATCACACAACACCATGTTGTAATCCAACAGGTTTATTTGGAAGTACAAGCTTTTGATGTGTGCTGTGATTTTTAGCTTTATCAGGATTATTTCTATTCTAAGAGTAAAGTGCTTCAACAATTAGAAGCCATATGTTCCCCATATAATAGCAGTGTAAACTGCTATTCTTGCCCTGTGGATAGCTGCTAATAACTTTCTTTCTGCCAATACCATCCTACTTTCTATTGATCTTTTACGTTTTTCCAATCTCCTTGTTTCTCGCTGGCCTTTGCCAATTTGTATGCCTTTTCTTTCAATTTTTTAGACTCCCGTATTTCCTTAGACACCCATGACTGATTACACCTTTTCCTACATTTCTTCTTTTTCACTGATACATACTTTTTCTGAACTCTTTGAAAAATTGCTTTGATATTCCCCCACTGTCCGTCAACTGTCCCATCGTAAAACCTTTGCTTCCAGTCCACATTAGCCAACTTCTGGCACATCCTAATGTAGTCTCCTTTGTATAAGCACCCTGGATCTTGGGATTGGATTTAATCTTCCCGCTTTCTATCTGTATTCGAAATTCAACCATACTTATCATAAGTCTTTTGTCAGATTATGAGTTTAGGTGATGCTTTCTTGGTCTTTTTGTTTTCATTGTCAGAGACCTTGGCTTTGTAATAAAGTACAGGATAGATATTCTCAACAGATTATTCTGGACGCTGTGAATGCACTACACAGACTAAAAGTATAAATCACTGTCTCCCCTGGTTTTAAATTCCAAAATCGTTATCTCTGATCAGCTTCCTCATTATCTAAGTTGGAACGCTAATCCACCTGACTATCCTGTATTTGCCGAAAATCTCCTTTGGTGAAGGTGGTGAGTTTTGGATTCAGCTTTCCAGTTATTACAGTAAGAAGATAAGCACTGGGCACAGGAGAGGCAATGCAGCCCCTCGAACCATCTCCATCGTTTAATATAGTGATGATTGACCTCACTACGATCTCAGCTGGATTTTCCTGCCTACTTTCTCCCACCCTTCAACTCATTGCTAATTAAAAATCTGTATCTCTTCATTAAATTTGCTTATTGTCCTGGCATCCACCGCATTTTGAATAGGAATTCCACAGATTCAGAACACATTAAGATAAGTACATTGTTCTTCATGAGAATAGAATAGAGTCCCGATAGTGCAGAGAGAGATATTCAATCATCGAGTCCACATCAACCCTATAATGAACATCCCATTCAGTCCCATCGATTCCCTGTAACCCTGCGTTTCCCCTGAGTAATCGCCTAACCAGCATATTCATAGAAAATTGGCAATTTAGCTTGGCCAATCTACCTAACCTCAACGTCTTTGGACTGTGGGTGGGAACTGGAGCCACCCAGAGGAAACCCACGCAGATACGGGGAGAGCGTATAAACTCCACACAGTTGCCTATGGCTGGAATCAAACCCAGGTCCCTGACGCTGCGAAGCAGCAGCGCGAAACCACTCAGTTTCCACTGCTTTAAATCTGTTCCTCCTTATTAACCTCCCTCTCTCCCAATTGGCTGAATCTATATTCCTCACGCCAAAACTCAGGTTGTGGAAACAAATGTCTCAGTAAAACCCAATGACAGCCCGCATGCCCTGTGTGTCTAAATGGGGATGTGGTACACAACACCCTCCAGTCCACATTTTCCTTCACTTTCCAGAGACAGGGCTCCAGTGGCTTCCTGGTGACTACAACTCCCAGAATCCCTGAGGCAGGGATCATACGTGTGTGGAGACACCCGGCACTGTTCATGTACAGAGCGTTGGCGGGTTTTGGAGCATGTGATTTGGGGTAACTTGTGGAAAGTATTTCACACTGTGATTGGCTGGAGGTGTAACATATCAGCTTTCAGTATTGATCTGCCAGGGAGTTAAGGTGGGAACAGTTTCCATCCCCAATGCGTCATAATGCTGGGAATAGACCAATGGGAAACCAAGAAGGATCTAACCCATTCTCGCAGCCTGAAGGTTCCTCTTCTGTCCAGGATCTGCCACCTTCCTTTCTGTTTCCTTTTTTTTTCATTCTTATGTTACATTGTGGACTTGCAGCAACTGAAGGGAAAGGAAGTGAACCCAGAAACGGTGCAGAGTCTAACCAGGGACGGGAAGTGGTGGCATTGATCCGTTTATCTGGAACTCCACGAGAATGGGGAGGGTGTACATTAGGGATAGCAGAGTGAGTATGGACGAGAGAGTAAGTGGGCTGGAGGGTTACAGCTTTAGGGGAAAACAGGGAAAAAAGATATTCCAGAGAAACTAGAATTGTCTGTTCTGAATTTCTAATCTGTACATGTTCTTTTATTCAGGGTGCTAGATGGTGAAGATTCACAGACTGAAATCTCGAAATCATGCGCAGATCGTGATTAAGTTTACCCGCATTTGACAAACCAAAGAGAGTCTATCGGCCAAAATCATGCAACATTCTCCCTCACAGCATTGTCGGTCTACTGTGCCAAATGGACAGCGAATGGTTCAAGACAGCAGCTCACTACCATCTTCTCAAGGGGAACTAGAGATAGGGAATAAATTCTGGCTGAGCCAGTGATGCCCATATCCTGGAAATGATTTCTATCTCTATTTACTGAAACCCGATTGATGTTACTGCAGGATGATAACGGACGCTGATTGCATTCTCCAGTAGGCAGAACCATCACGTCAACCCCGCCTACACGCACACAGTAACACAGCAACATCACTGGAACAAATGGCAGTGAAGCTAAAGGAGAATATACACATAGTTCTGAGAGGTAAAGGCATCAAAGGGGATTGGAGCACAGCAGGAACAGGAGTCTGAGCTAGTTGGTCAGCTGTTTCCCATTTAATGATGGTCCAGGATCGAAAGGCCGAAGGCACCCCACCTTCTCCTATCTCCAATGCATTTATATAGTCATGGAGCTCGGGTTGGAAGAAGTAAGCAAGGTATGGATTCTCCAGGAGATTGCATTTCCACATCAGTTTTCAGTTAGTGATTGTTTGGTGGATTCTATTTAACTTTTGTCTTTAACACAAGGTTTGTGAATTTGGTTTTAAAATATTTAGATATTTATTCCACAATAAATAAAATTTAAGAAAATAAACGAAACTATCTGAATATGACAGTTTTTAAACATTCAAACGCCCTGTAAAGCAAAATCCTGTCTACTCCCGGACACCATCACTTTCCAGGTACTCAAACTCCAGGGAAATATTCCTTCGCTCTCTGAACCTTTGGTTTGATTTAGCTGCTTTTCAGTTGTCGTTCTGTGAGCTGTGTTGCGTTAATTTTTTCACTATTTCTCCTACCCAGAGGTGTTATCACACACAGATGAACAACTGTCCCACCACCAAAATCATCATAACGCCACCATGCTTTTTGTTAATGTATAAACACCAGCAGTAAACCAACTGTTTAATCAAAGAAAGCCCATTATGGGCAAAGAAAACTGATAAAAGTGACACAGTGGAAAAGGACTAAATCAAAGGAGAATTGGGAGTGAGGGGACAGCGATGGTGATAAAGCACTGTATCCCCTGCGGTGCCCACTTCTATCTAAAGGCACCGAGAGCATTGATACACACCACATCCTCCTTCTTTAAGGACACGCTGCTATGTAGCCTTTATCTTCAATCATAAAATAGAATCCCGACAGTGTGGAAGGAGAGCATTGGCCCATCAAATCCCACCGACTATCCGAAGAACATCCCACCGAGAGCACTCCATCCCTGTGACACTGCATTCCCCATGGCTGATCCACCTCGTCTACCACCTTTTGCATTAAAAAAACTGCCCCTTAAGTCTCTTGTATCTTTCCCCTCGAACTATAAACCTATGCCCTCCCATTCTGGACTCCCACACCTGAAGGTAAAGACTTTGTCTCTTTAGCCTCTCCATGTCCCTCATGATTTTATAACCCTCTGTAAGGTCGGCCCCCAGCCTTCGATGCTCCAGAGAAAACAGCCCCAGTCTATTCAACCTCTCTCTATAGCTCAAACCCTCCAATTCTAGCAGCATCCTTGTAAATCTTCTCTGAACCCTTTCAAGTTTCACAACATCCTTCCGATAGGAAGGTCACCAGAATTGCACACAATATTCCAAAAGTAACCTAACCAATGTCCTGTGCAGAAACAACATGACCTGCCAGCTTCTGTACTCAATACTCTGACCAACAAAAGAAAGCATACCAAATGCCTCCTTCACTGTCCTACTTACCTGCGAATCTGCTTTCAAGGAGCAATGAACCTGCACTCCAATTTCTCTATGTTCAGCAACACTCTGTCAGGCCTTACCATTAAGTGGAGAAGTCCAGCAAGGATTTGCTTTCCCAAAACGTAGCACATCGCATTTATCTGAATTAAACTCCATCTGCCACTTCACAGCCATTGGCCCATCTGATCAAGATCCCATTATAATTGGTAGTAACCTCTTTCGCTGACCACTACACCTCCAATTTTGTTGCCATCTGCAAACTTACTAACTATACCTCTAATGCTCACATCCAAATCATTTATCTGAACAATACAAAATATTTGACCCAGCGCTGATCCTTGTGGCACTCCACTGGTCACAGGCCTCCAGTTTGAAAACCAACCCTCCCCCACCACACTTTGTCTTCTACCTTTGAGACAGTTCTGCACTAATTGGCTAGTTCTCCCTGCATTCCGTGAGATATAACCTTGCTAACCAGTCTCCAATGGGGAACTTTGTTGAACGCCTTACTGAGGTCCATATAGATCACATCCACCGCTCTGCCCTCATCAAACCTCCATGTTACTTCAAAAATCTAAATCAAGTTTGTGAGACATGATTTCCAACTCTCAAAACAATATTGACTATCCTAATTAGTCCTTGCATTTCCTTGACCCTGGCTAATGCATATACATCCTGTCCCTCACGATACCCTCCAACAACGTGTCCACTCATATCAGGCTCACCAGTCTATAGTTCCCTGGCTTTTCTTTACTGCCTTCCTTAAATAGTAACAACACAATAGCCAACTTCCAGTCTTCTGGCTCTGATGTCCTGTTTCTAGAGATCTTTAGCGGAATCGCTGTTCACAGCTTCAGGTTCCCAGGCTGGGAGATGTGAGTTCAGATGTGAATCCATTTGCCCATACTCTGCGTGCCTGAGATTGACCTGGTGGCGCTCTGGTAGAAAGCACTCTGAATATATCTGGTAATATCCAGATCTACAGACTGACCACAACTTACATCATCAAAGCCTTCGTTTGGAATGTTCTTTAGTTTACTATTATTAAATGGTAGTTTTGTGAGATGCAGGAATTGAGAAGTTATCATTTTTGAAGGAATGAAAATTTTATCATTGGCCCTGACCCATGCAATGGGGATTCGTGGATTCTGTTGTTCTCTGCAGACTATCACTCAGAGGATTGTATGACCAGGAAATCTGAGTGCAGAAAGTCTTTGCTTGATAGAGTGTCAATTTACCACTCGGACACAGTGTTTCTGGACAATGCGTAACTGTGTAAATACCTCAACGACTAGTTCAGTGGTGAGTTCACTGGGCTCTGAGCACCAGGAACTCGGAAACCTCATGCTGGTTGCATGTGACAAAAGTGAGAATTGCAGATGCTGCAGATCAGAGTCCCGATTAGAGTGGTGCTGGAAAAGCACAGCAGGTCAGGCAGCATCAGAGGAGCGGGAAAATCGATGTTTTGCCCGATGCCGATGGTCCCGCTCCTCTGAAGCTTCCTGACCTGCTGTGCTTTTCCAGCATCACTCCAATCTAGACTCGATTTGTATGTGGGGCTTGGCACCAGACTGGGTGAGAGCAGCTCCCTGAGTATCTCCTGCAATTCTAAATGACAAATGTTATCGCATTGCTTTCCTTTGAGTTGTGTGGGAACAAACCTGAAGTAGTTTTGGGCCATTGGAAGAAAAAGGCAACTTCCCCTTCTCCACCTTTGTCAAATAGAGTCTGCTTGTTTGTCTCTCTCCCATAAGTGGAAGGAACTATCCTATCAGCATCCAGCCGGTCCATTCTTCTGAGGATCTGTCCATTTTAGATTAGACTTACAGTGTGGAAACAGGCCCTTCGGCCCAACAAGTCCACACCGACCCGCCACCCACCCATACCCCTACATTTACCCCTTACCTAACACTACGGGCAATTTAGCTTGGCCAACTCACCTGACCCGCACATCTTTGGACTGTGGGAGGAAACCGGAGCACCCGGAGGAAACCCACGCAGACACGGGGAGAATGTGCAAACTCCACACAGTCAGTCGCCTGAGTCGGGAATTGAACCCGGGTCTACAGGCGCTGTGAGGCAGCAGTGCTAACCACTGTGCCACCGTATGCGGACAACTTTCCTCCTGATGACTTTCAGTGGCACAGCACCAAAGTGACATGTTTATATTCCCCGATTTTCTGCAACTGCTTCCTTTTGCTCTATCCCTCCCTCATTCTGAAGCCTCCCCCAGTCTGGACAGTGCTCGAAACCACTAATTACTGAGAATGTTCCAACCTCCTACCTCTGTGAATTCCTCACACTCCTACAATCCTCCTTGTTTGTGAGAACTCCTCCAGCTTCTACAGACCTTCGAAAATATTGCATCTCCTACAGCTGTCAAAACTCTGTATGCTCCCGTCACTACATTTCTCCATGCATCTGTAATACCCTCCAGCCTCTTCAAATCTGCCTATCTCTCCAAGGTCCTGCAGTTCCATAAAACATCCCTCTAGATGAAACTTGCACCAGAAACCACGAGCCTCCTGATCTCGTTAATCCCCTGCGGTTCTCTCCATCTCTGTTCCCAGCTTCAGTCCCGACAACCCTACTTCCATATATAACATCATCAAGTCCCAGCAATCCTCCAGAACTGTGTAACCCCCAAAAGACCTTACAATTCTATCTCGATTACTTACTGTCTGCAGTGATTTGCAACTTCATCAGTTAGAGTCAGAGAATCATAGAGATGTACAGCATGGAAACAGACCCTTCGGTCCTACTTGTCCATGCCAATCCAGTCGCATCAATTAGCACCTGGACCATCTCCCTCTCAACCCCTCCTATTCACATATCCATCCAGATGCCTTTCAACTGTTGCAATTGTACCAGCCTCCTCCACTTCCTCTGGCAGTTCATTCCAAATGCATACCACCCTCTTTGTTAAATATTTGCTCCTTAGCTCTCTTTTATATCTTTACCCTCTCAAACTAAACCTATGCCCTATAGTTTTGGTCTCTCCAATCCCAGGGAAAAGGCTTTGTCTATTTATTCTATCCATGCCCCTCATAATTTTGTAAACCTCTGTAAAGTCTCCCCTCAGTTTCCGACGCTCCAGGGAATAGCTCAAATCCCCCAACCTTGGCAACATCCTTGTAAATCATTTCTGAACCCTTCAAGTTTCACAATATCCTTCCGATAGCAAGGAGGCCATAATAGAACACGGTTTTCTAAACGTGGCCTAAACAATGTCCAGTACAACCGCAACATGACCTCATAACTCTTGTACTCAATACACTGATCAATAAAGGAATGCATACCAAGTGCCTTCTTTGCTATCCCATCAACCTGTGACACTATTTTCAAGGACCTCTGTAATTTATTTGAAAAATTGGACAGACAGATGGAGTTGCCTGAGTTTTTGTTGGTAAAGTTAGTTCAGTCTCAGCTGTGAGGCAGAGCCAGTGAGGTATTCGCAGCGCTGTCTCATGAGTGGTCAAGAGATTATGCACATGTCAAACAGACTATTTTAAGTGCTGATGGATTAATAACAGAAGCGTATCGACAGTGGTTCAAAAATATAAAGAAAGAACCAGGACAGACTTATGTGGAGTTCTATACTATTAAACATAGTAATCTTTCTGCAACATCCCCAGTCTCCATGCGTCCCACTATCATGGTGAGCTGTTCCAATCCCCATAATCTTTCCTGCCTGTATACACCATCAAGTTGATACAAGCTTTCTGATTTCTGTCGTGTCATGCAGACCTGTTTTTTGTGAAGTCTGCTGACCACTAATACTCTCCTTATCTGCGCAAATGTCCCCAGCCACTACAATTCCCTGTACTGTGAAGCCCCTACCAACCCGAAAGCCATCGCTATCTGTGAAAGCTCCTTTAGATCTATATCATCCACCTTGCTGAAACCCGCTCTCAACATTGCAACCCTCATTAATTCCTAATGTTGTTGAGTATCTAAAACCGTCCCTATGAGTTTAATCTACTCCACTGCATACAATACTCCCAGTCTGTGTATTCTCTTCAATTTCTTCAGTTCCAATATACCTATGTATAGGTATGACAGATTTGTGGCCATTGTATCCTTGTCTATATCTGCAAAAGGCTCTGCTCACTGTAGCACATCCTATGCACATAAGTGAATCTGGTCTCTCTCACAAGCCTCTCTACGACTCACTCTTCCAGTCTCTACAAGCATCCCTATCCCTCTAATATCTTGCAGCATGCACACCACTCACTCTCTCTGACATACCTTCCAGTGCATCTCTCCTTCTAACGTTATCCAGTCAACAACTTCCTCCCTATCCGTGCAACATTCTCCAGTCGACATCATCTGCCATATGCTTGCAACATTCTCCAGTCCATACCATCCTCCCTTTCCCTGTAGTATTCTCCAGTCCATA
This sequence comes from Hemiscyllium ocellatum, assembly GCF_020745735.1. Lineage (NCBI taxonomy): Eukaryota > Metazoa > Chordata > Chondrichthyes > Orectolobiformes > Hemiscylliidae > Hemiscyllium > Hemiscyllium ocellatum. The sequence goes on from NC_083408.1 coordinate 18,633,160, forward strand.
GTACCCTCCCTCCCTATCACTGTGACATTCTCCAGGTCCCACAACTGTTGTTGAATGTACCTGGAATCATGTGAATGTTTCTATACCCTGATCAACATAGTCCATGTAACGATCCACAGCTCTACTCACATCCCTATCTCTGAAGTCTAATCAAATACGTTTTATCTCTCTAACTTCCTCCAATCAATAAAATGTTTTCTCCTGCAAACATTCTATAACAATTGTAACTATGTTTAAACCTGCAACATTGTCGCTCTCCCAAACATCTCTCCCACTCTGTGACCTCTATCCATCCCTCAAAGGCACTCCCTTGCTGACACGTGCCATGCATTTGCAACAAGGCAGATGGAATGACAGCACTAACGGATGAGAACAGATATGATCGAACTGTTATTGTGGAGGGGTGGCTGCACAATGACAATGACAGCAATGTGATTATTGAGGAGTTGGGGAATTAGGCAGGTTAATTAAAAAAACAAACACGGTCCCGTTTTGTTGTGAAGAAACGATGCAGTCAGTGCATTACTGAGACAGCCAATTTAATCTGGGCATCAAAATATAGAGTCATTTTGAATGGACAGTTTCCAAATAGCAAAGGGAGTCTGAAAGATAAAATCACAATCCATGCTTGTTGTTAAGTTGGATACAATACTATCTTGGAGATCGTAGACAGAGGCATGTGGTGTGGTCAATTTCTGACTGGACAATGGTGTTTCTGTGGTCAATGGTTTTTCACAAGAATCAGTGCGGCGATGTCTGAGTGTATTTTATATCTGTGATTCAGATGAAAAGGTTAGCAGTTTGCTTATTATTTTGCAGTCGACATTTGGAAAGGCATGTAATGATCAGGGATAGTTAGGGGAATCGTGGATAGTACGGAAGAGTGTTAAAGGTTGCAGCACTATGTAGATCAGCTTGAACGCTGTGCAGAGAAATCGCAAATGGAATTTCATCGGGACGAATGTGAAGTGATGCAATTATGAAGTCAAATGGAAGAGAGAAGTGTACTAATTGACTAATTGGAAACATTGATAAACAGATGACCTTGAATGCAAATCCGTAGCTCCCTCAAAATAACAACACAGTAGGATGTGGTGGTAAAGGAGGAGTATGGTATACTTTCCTTCATTAGTCACAGTATTGAGTACAGACGTTTGCATGTCATGTTGTGACTGAATGAAAATTCATTTGGCCATGTATGGAATGTTGCGTGTTGTTCTCATCACCACTCTACAGGAAGGATGTGGAGGCTCTGGGTTGTTTGCAACAGACGGTTCACAGAATGTTGCCTGGATGAGAACGTGTTTACTGCAAGGAGTCTGGAGGCAGTTGGATTGTTTTGTGAGGATATCTGAGACTGAGGGGTGACCAGGTATAGGTACATAGCACTTGGAGAGGCGTGAATAGTGTGGATAATTGGAATCCTTCTTCCAATGTAGAAATATCAAATACTAGGGCTCCTCAGTTTAAAGTGAGAGTGAGAAGTTTTAAGAGAGATAAATGAGGCCGGTTTTCTTTACCAAGAGGGTGGAAGCTGCTCAGGAGGTGGGAGAGGTGGCAATTGGAGCAAAGTTCTGAAGTGGTTTTAGATAGAAACATGAGCAGCCAGAGAATAGAGGGATATCGCCCATGTGCAGGCAGATGGGATTAGTTTAGAATGGCATCATGGTCAACACAGCCATGAAGGGCCGAAGGGCCTATTAATGTGTTGTGCTGTTCTATTTTCTAACTTAACGATATCTACCCTGTCAAACCCCTCAGAATCATCGATGTTTCATTCAATTTCTCTCCCATTCTTCAAAAACCCAAGAGTTTCTAGGTCAATCTACTCCACCTTTTCTCATTGAAAAAGCCCGCCATCTCCAGGATCAGCCGAGTGAACATTCCCTGGCCTACCTCTAATACAAGAATGTCTTTCCTTCGTGCACGCATACAGTTCATTATAATCTCGGTAAATTCTGACGTGTACCTTGCATCGTTTTAGCAAGACCTCCCTATTTTTAGACTCAATTTCCTTTGTAATGAATGCCAGCATGTGATTTGCCTTCTCTATTATCTACTGAACCTGTAATCTACCTTTTTCAGATTGGTAACCAAGAACTCCCTCAACCCTTTCTGCTCTCAGTCTGAAACCAAATAGTGTTAGTCTGACAGTAAGTCGGAAACGTGCTGGAATGTGTGATAAAGGATATGACAATAAATGATAACAGGATGCTCAGAAACAATGGGAGACGCATGATTTTATAAAAGGTGAATATTTTTAAATCTGTTGGATTCTATGTTTTGGTGTGACCATAAATGCAGAATAGATAAGGGTGGGGGAGGCTAGTTGCGGTAGAGGGATATTTGAAATTTGAGAAGCATTTTGACAAGTTTCAACAAGGGCTAAAAATTAGCTCGGGAGAGAATAAGGCCCCTGAAAGGTCAATGAGGCTGTCTGTGTGGAATTATTGCTGATGGGCGAGATACTGAACAAAAAGTTTGTGTTAGGATTTATTGTGGCGAAAGACATGGAAGCTTGGGAACTTGGGAAAATACATAGTGATGTATTGCAAAGAGAGCACATTGGAGAACAGGAGGTGCTGAATGTCTTAAAATGCAAAAAGTTAGATAAAAACTTAGGACATGATCAGATGTATCCCAGCGCCTTGTGAGAAGCAAGAGAGGAAATTGCAGGGCCCCTCACAGAGATACTTGTGTCATCGACAGCCACTACAGACCAGTGAGACTGATGGCAGCGGTGGTAAGTTGTTGGAGGGGATTCTGAGAGAAACGATCATCATGCTTTTGGAAAGGTAAGGACAGATTAATGATCGTCAGCATGGCGTTGTGCACGGGAAATCATGCCTCAAACCTGACTCTGGAGGTCGACAAGTGAGAGATCAAAGCAGAGCAGGACATGATGTCTCCATGGACGTGAGCAAGGCCTTTGACAAGGGTCTGTGTGGCAAACTGGTTCGTAAGTTTAGGTGACACCAACTGGATACAAACAGGATTGACGGTAGGAGACGAGCGTGTTCATACAGGGTTGCTGGTCAAACTGCAGGCCTGTGACCAACGGTGTGCCCTGGGGTTCGGTGCTGGGTCACTGTTGTGCATCATTTTTCTAAAGAGTTTGGATGATAATACAGGAGTCATGGTTAGCATGTTTGTGTGTGACACTGAAATTGGTGATAAAATGGACAGAGAAGAGGGTTATCGAAGAGTGCAATGGGATCAACAGTACTGCTGGGCCAGTGAGGTTAGGAAGAACAGGTGGAGAAATGCAAGATGTTGTGTTGTGGTAAAGCAGTCCAGGCTGGACTTGTACAGTTAATGTTCGGGCCTGGCTTGTGTTGTCAATCAGTGACCCAGGGATGCAAGTACACAGTTCTTTGAAAGTAGCGTCACGGGTAGACAAGCTGGTGAAGCAGGTATTTGGGATGGTTACCCCTCATGGGGCAGAGCATTGAGAGTAGGAGTTAGCATGTAATGGTGTATATGGACGGGTCATTAGTGAGGCCACTGTATAAGCATTGTTGATTAACTGTAAAAACTCAACTTGTTCACGTATGTCCTTTCGGGAGGGACATCTGGCATTCTTACATGGCCTGGCTCACATGTGACACCAGTCCGAGAGCAATATGGCTGACTCTGAGCTGCCACTAGGCATTTAACAGTGGGGTAATGTATGCTGGTCCATCTGGTGATAGCCTCAGGCCATGAATGAATCAGTGAAAATACAGAAATCCATCCCTACTTCTGCAAATACCTCTAGCTGCAGCAATTCGTACTGACTTTGTAACATTGTTCAGGCCTTTGCCCCTTCTGCAACACTCTCACCACCAGCAGCACCTTCAATTCTCCCTGTTCCGATCATCAGATTAAACGCTGAGAATGTTTCCTCTTCCTACTGCACTCCTCCTGCTAGGAGACTCCCTAGCGATCTCTTTTAACAAATGCGTCCACATTTCTAAACGTTGGCTTCTTCAGAATTGGTAGTTTTTTTTATCTCTAAATCAAATCTGGTAAGTCCTGGACCAAGATCGTCCAGAGTTGGGGAGGAGTATTGGGAAGTTGTCGAGTACCTCGAGACTTTCTGTGGGAAAAATGAGAATCCAGGAGAAAACACCACAAGGAGCGCGTGACCACACCAACGCCCCACCCATCCCCTTCCCATGGCCATATTCTGCCCCAAGTTTAACAGAGTCTGTGGAAAGCCACATCGGTCTGCACAAACAACTCCAAACCCCCACACCCCACCCCCGAGCGTGGGAGAGAGTCATCCTCATCTGTGACCCATCGCCAAAGAGAAGATGAGATAGGAAAGTTGTATCCCCTCACAATTACCCCAGTGCCTTTGTTATAAGTTCAAACAATTCCCTGCTAATGTAGTATCTAATAATGTGTATCACTCAGTATCTCTCCATGTGGTTTCCCTCGCTGTGTCGGTCTATTTGCTGTCTCTGTCAGCATTTCTCCCTCGAACAGATGTTCTAAGATCCTGAGTCAACAGAATTGTCCACTCCAGAGAGACGCAGCAGAACAGGCAAGGGATGGAGCCTGGGATTCTCGAGATCTCTGCATGGTCGCAGTGCCATTCTGCGTGAGTTATCCTCATTGCATCAGTCTAATCCCATTCTGTCTACTTCTTTCTCATGTAGGTAATCAGGATGATCCTAACTCTTGTCTCATCCATCGCTCCATTGAAGCTGGTTGGTCAGCCAGAGAGACATGGAGAGGGAGTTCTGGAGCCTTCAGTAAATCCTGCAGCCGGTAAGATCACTCACATTAAACAGCACAGGGTGGAGGTAATAGACTTCTATATTCAGACCTGTAAGACTGGACATCGATACAGAGCTGGGCAAGGATCTGCAACATTTTAAGCTTCATTCTAACCATCTTGTGCGGGTCCTGCTTTCACCTCTGCTGTACTAGTCCTCGATGCGGCAGCACAGGGGATCACAGGCATCAATTCTGACACATGCTGTATTAGTGATCGCTGTCATATCCTCCAGTCCCGATACTCCTTCCTCTGTTTGGAATCTCCTCTCGTCTACACCACACCTCTGTCTTTATCTCTGTCAGGTTCTCCAGTCCCGAACACCCTAGTCCCTAAATTTCTCCAGTAGATACTAAATCCCTTCAACCCTGTAAACCCTGACAGCCCTGTCTATCCCTGTAAGCTCCTCCCACCAATACCACCCTCCATGCCAATGTATTTGTCTTTAACCTCTCCATTGGTCCCTACCTGTGTAATCATCTCCAGCTCTTACAACCCTTCCTTAGCTGTGAAACATTTGTCATCTCCTTATCCTTCTCCAATTCTTTGATCTTTATCTTTTTAAATTTCACCCTCATTCCCGACACCATAACCTTCTGATCACAGGAACCTCTTTCAGTTTGTACAACCCTCCCCATTTGTGTAACTATCTCCAACCCAGCAACCTGGCATTCTCCATTGCCTTCCTAACTCCAGAGCTGAGAAGCTGTTTTATGTATGTAAATGTCTTTGTCACGACAAATTTCGATATCTCTGTTAGTATGCACAATACTCTCCAAGATGAAACAGCCCCTTGTCTGTGCCTCTCAGTCTGCCTACCTCTTCCTTTCTCAATTCCTATCCCTATCTCCAGAATCTAATCCAGCTCCCGCTATTTCTGTAAATTCCTCCAGTCCCCAAACCCCTTTGTCCCACTGACGTTCTTAACCAGATATAACTCTGTTTAATGCTAACATCCTCGAGTCCCTGTAATTCTCGAGTCTCTGCCACCTCTACCCATCTGTTCAACCCCTCCACTACTGAGGAATGACTCCCTGCATTCCCCAAAGGCAGATGGAATAACAGTGAACAGATATGATGGAACCCTCTGGAGATTTAGCTGCAGAATGGCCATCGCTGTGAGGTGAATACTGAAGGTTAGTTGGGATAAAGTCACAGAGCCGGAGAGATGTACAGCATGGGAATCGGCCTTTCAGTCCAACCATCCATGCTGAGCAGATATCCCAATCCAATCTAGTCCCAATAGGCATACTTTGCACAAAGCCAACAAGTTGTGAAGGAAGGATGAAGTTAATGCATTAATGAGACAATCATGTTGATCTGAATATAAAAAGTGGAGCTGAGAATAAGCAAGCAACAGCAACCGTTAGCAGGAATGCTTTTGGAGGCACCAACCAGTGATGGGAATGTCAATATGGTTACAGTCAGGACACTGAATGTACTTATGGCAAGGACAGTACAGTAACTGCATGTGACAATGATCTCCATGCCGACTGATACAGCAGTGAGTATCAGTGCGGTACTCGATAGAATCCTGGATTGTATGTGAGATGGTTTTCTATAGCATCATATCATATTTGTAGCTCAAATGCTGTGTACTAATAAACATCCAATAATCCAATTACAAAGGAGTTTTGTGAGCAGAGACCCATAATATTATGCAGACATTTCGAGTTTGTGCTCAGACCATGAGATGTAGGAGGGGAATGAGGGCATTTGCCCAATTGAGTATGCTCTGTCCTTCAATCAGATCATGGCTGATCTGATACTGTTCAACTCTACTTTCCTGCCTTTTCATCAAAACCCTTGTTTCGCTGATTCATTAAAATGTGCAGGAGGTTACAGAACAGTTGGACTGATAGACAGAAATTGCAAATTGAGTTTAATCTGGGCAATTGTGAGATGACGTCAAATTCAAGAAGAACATTAGCATACTGAGAGATATTGAAATTCAGAAAGATCTTGGTGCAAATCAGTAACTCCCAGAAAATGGCAATAGAAGTGTTTCAGATTGGAAGGAAAGCAAATGGAACACGAGCCTTCATTCTTCACAACGTTGACTATAGTGGTTTGCATCTGATGCTGTGATTCTATAAAACGTCTGTTTGGCCACATTTGGAGTATTGTGCGCAGTTCTCATCTCCACAAGACAGGAAGGATGTGGCGGCTTTGGAGAGGGTACAAAAGGGGTTGATCAGCACGTTACCTGTGTTTTTTTCTAAGGGTGTGTTAGGTGTTAAGAGGGAATTAAACAAATTTGGATTGTTTTGTGAGAGTATCAGAGGCTAACAGGTGACTAGGTACAGGAATATAACGATTGGACAGGGATAGATAATGTGGATAGTCAGAATCTCTTTTCCAATGTGTAGGTTTCAAATACTAGAGCGCATAGGTTTAAGGTGAGAAAGAGAAAGTTTAAATGAGATGTGTGAGGCAAGTTTTTTTCTTACAGAGAGTGGAAGTTACCAAGCGAGGTCATCGAAACAGAAATGTGATTAAAGTTTTGAAGTGGCATTTAGACAGAAACATGAACGGGCAGAGAATAGGGGGATATGGACTCATGTGTAGGCACATGGTATGAGTTAGAATAGCATCATGGACATGATAGACGTGGTGGGCCGAAGGGCCTGTTGCTGTGGTCGACTGTTCTATTTTTTAACTTCCCAGCATCTGTCCGATCAAAGCCCCTCAGAAACTTGGATGGTTCATTCCATTTCTCTCTCATTATCTAAACTTCAATGGGTTCAACCTCGACCTACTCCACCTCTTCTCACTAGAAAATCCCTACATTCCCAGGATCAGCCGGGTGACCCTTCTCTGTACTGCCTCCAATGCGCTAATATCTTTCCTTCGGGCACTTACACTGTTCATAATATTCGAAGCGTGGTTTGACTTGTATCTTGTATAGTTTTAGCAAGACCTGCCTATTTGCAGACTCCATTCCCTCTGTAATAAATATCAGCATTTGATTTGCCTTCTCTATTACCTGCTGAGCCTGTAAGCTACATTTTTAAGATTGATAGACAAGATCTCCCTCAACCCTTTCTGCTGTCAGTCTGAAACCAAACAGTGTTTTAACCTGATAGTAAGTCGGGACCATACTGACATTGTTAGAAAGGTTATGTCAATATACAATAACTGGCCACTTGGAAATACATTTGATAAAAGAATCTGTTTCTGAGCCTGTTGTTTAATTTGTTGGTGTGAATATAAATGACAGAGTTGTAAGGGTGTAGGAGGGGTGTAGTGTTATAGGGGATATGGTGTATTTGAATTATCAGAACCCTTTACACAAGTTTCAATGAGGGATAAAGAGTAACTTGGTAGAGAATAGGGCCCTCTTAACGATCAATAAGGTCACCCATGTGTGGATCCAGAGGAGGTGGGTGAGAGGTTAGACAAAATAGTTTTGTCAATATTTACTGTGGCGAAAGACGTGGAAGCTCGGGAATGTGGGGAAATAAACAGTGATGTCTTGGAAAGAATCCTCACTGGAGAAGAGAAAGTGCTGAAATCTGAAAACAAATAAAGGTAGATCAATCCTCGGTAGCTCGCTAGGTCTATGCTAGAATATTGTGGGAAGCTTGGGAAGAAAATGCAGCATCCCTTACAGAGATATTTATGTTATCAGTGGAGACAGTGAGATATTGGAAGACTGGAGGGAGGTTAATGCTGTTCCATCACTTAAGGGTTGCAGGAAAAAGCCAGGGAATTACAGCCCAGTGAACCCAGTGATGGGGAAGATGTTGGAGGAGATTCGGAGAGAAAGGAGCTCCTTATATTTACAAAGTCAAGGGCTGATTCGATATGGTCAGCATGGCTTTGTGAGGGGGAAACCGTGTTTCACAAAGCGGATTGACTCTTCGGCGAGGTGGCCAAAGATAGATGAAGGCAGAGCAGTCAGCATTGTCCACATGGACTTTATCATCTAGTCAAGAGGAAGAAGGAACCCTACTTAAGGTTGAGGAAGCAAGGATCAGACAGGGCTCCGGAAAGTTACATTGGATGGCACGGTGTCTCAGTGGTTAGCACTGCTCCCTCATAGTACCACGGACTCCATTTTGATTCCAGCCTCAGGTGACTGACTGTGTTGAGTTTGCACATTCTCCCCGTGTCTGCTTGGGTTTCCTGCAGGTGATCCGGTTTCACCTCACAGGAGAAGGATGTGCAGATTAGGTGACTCAGCCATGCTAAATTACCCATGGTGTTCACGGATGTGTAGGTTTGGCGCATTAGTCAGCGCAAATGGAGAGTAATACAGTGGGCGAAATGTGGCTGGGCTGGATACAGTTTGGAGTGTTGATATGGAGTTGTTGGGTCAAATGGCCTGTTTCCACACTATAGGGATTCTCTGAAGGTACCAGGAAGGAACCGTGGAATGGACTTAGGGCAACTAGAATGGAGCATGAAAAAGCTTTGTTGGGAAGCATTACGGAAAACCGTGAGGCATTGTCCACTTATGCGAGGAACAAGAGGATGTTCAGAGTGAGGATAATGCGAATCTGGGATAGTGGAGGGAACGTTTGCCTGGAGTCACAGGAGGTAGCGGAGGTCCTTAATGAATACAATGCCTCAGTATTCGCTGCTGAGAAGGGTCTTGTCGTTTGTGAGGACAGCGTGAAAAGGGCTGATGTCCGTGAACATGTGGATGTTACGAAGGAAGATGTGCTGAGAATATTATAAAAGATAAGGCTAGATAAGTTGCTGAACGAGACTGGATGCATCCAAAGTTGCCACACGAAGCGAAGGTGTGGATTGATGCGCACCTGGTGATGACCTTTGCACCCCCACTGTCCACTGGAGTCTTATCAGATGATTGGAGGCAGGAAAATATTTTTCTCTTGTTCAGGAAAGGAAATATGGATAATTTTGGGAATTGCACACATATAACTCAAATCCTCCAACCTAGGCAACATCTTTGTAAATCTTTTTTGAACCCTTTCAAGTTTTCCAACATCTGTCCGATAGTAAGGAGACCAAAATTGCATGCAATATTACAACAGTGGCCTAACCAATGTGCTATACCATCACACTATGACCTCCCAACTCCTGTACTCAATACTCTGACCAATAAAGGAAAGTATACCTTTACTATCTTCTTCACTATCCTATCTCCCTGCGACTCCACTTTCAAGGTGCTTTGAACCTGCAGTCCAAGGTTTCTTTGTTCAGCAACACTCCCTAGGAACTTAACATTTCGTGTATAAGTCATATTCAGATTTGCTTTCCCAAAATGCAGCACTTTGCATTTATCTGAATTAAACTCTATCTGCCACTTTTATTTGATCTTACGGTTGGATAAAAGATTGGCATGACATCATGACCGAAGGGTCTTGTTCTGTACTGTACTGTGTTCTACGTGTCATATGGCAAACTGGGTGATAAGCTCAGATCAATGTAAAAGGGTATGGCATTCAGGAGGAGCTCGTCGACTGGACAGAAAATTGGCTTGATGGTAGGAGACAGAGGGTGATGGGAGATATATTGTTTTTCTGAGTGGAGGCATGTGACCAGCATTGTAGCGTGCCCACTGTTGTTTGTCATTCGGATAAATGGTTTGGATGGGAATATTTATTTCCTGTTAAGTACGTTTTTTGGGTGGTAAACTGGACAGTAATGAAGGTTATCTATGATACAACGGGATGAACAGTACTGCTGGGATAGTGGGCTGAAGAATAGCAGATGTAGTTTAATGAAAGTGAAGTGTTCCATTTTGGTGAAATAAACCAGGCTGGGACTTGTACAGTTAATGTTGAGCCCTGGGTAGTGTTGTCAATCAGAGACCCAGGGATGCAGGTACACAATTCTTTGAAAATTGTGTCACAGGTGGACAGGCTGGTGAAGCAGGCGTTTGGTATGGTTACCTTCATTTGTCAGAGCAGTATGAGGAGGAGCTGGGACATCATGTTGTATCTGAACAAGACATTGGTCAGGCCACCATAAAAGCATTGTTGATCAGTGGGAAGAACTCATCTGGTTCAATGACCTCGTTTTGTATAGAACGACTGACATTCTAACTTGGTCTGGATAACATGTGACTCCAGACCCACTGCAATATGGCTGACTCTGAGCTGTCCTCTGAGTAATTAAGAGTGACATCCACATCCCATGAATGAATAAATAACAAATACATATGTCCCTCCCTACCGTCTGCAAACCTCTCCAGCTGCAGCAATCCGTACTGGCTTTGTAACACCGTTCAGGCCTTGACCACTCTCTAACACTCTCACCACCTCCAGCACCTTCAGCTCTCCATGTTCCTTTTCTGACATTAAACCCTGACAATGATTCCCCTTCCCACTGCCCAACTCCTGCTAGCAGACCCTTTGCAATCCCTTTCACACTTACTCCTAAAACACTCTCTCACTTCAGGATTTTAAGGACTTTTTGGTGATCTTCTAAGCCTCATAATTTAATATGATACGTTTTGTCCTGAGTGAGGTGCCGGAGGGAATTTCTTGCTGAGGTTTGTCTGTTTCCATGGAATGTCCTTTTGTTGAGTGATTTACACTGTTCCTTCAAATGTTTTCCACTGTTCATTCACAGGCACACATTTCAGTCTGTTTAGCTTGTTTACCTTGTTCAGTTCTCATCTCAAATCCATGTAATTGGCTGTTTTTGATTCTAGTTGTAGTTTGTCCTTTCTGTGATTCACTGTAAAACTTCATATTTCTTTAAACTGCACTTTGTCGCAATTTCCCAGCGGATCTCTCCAGGTGACATTATTCATTCACTAAGTTTCATCTCACAACGGTCGCTCTGAGATAGTAATGTCCCTAGCCAGTTGCACAATTTGTTATTCAAAGAAACACTGAAAAAAATTCTCTGAACTCCTTTTCCAATATCACTGTTGTCAGTACGATTGTGCAAGATTATGCGAATATTAATGTTTCCCAAAATTATCACAATGTGTTTGTTAAAAGAAATTCCAATGTGTTCCTGTGAAATGCAGTGATGAGCAATGAAATGCTCTTCGGTGGCTAAAACTGTTCTGCTGCTTGTGTCCTTGACAAGTAGTAGCCAGAATTAACATTCAGACTGACTCTACTTCATGATCTGAGGCCAAATGTTTTCTCTGTAATGCCTTTGTTATCCATTATTGTTAGCGTTACCCACTTTGCCTGAGTTTCCGCAAGGTTGTGAACCATTGAAAATTTTTGCCCAACTTTTGTTCGCCTTGTAACCACGTCTCTCTGGTGTCTAACTCCCTTTTATCTCTGTGTCACAAATCAATCTACCTTATTGAAGAGACATTATCCATTCCAAAAAAAACATAATTTACTCTTTCCCACAATTTCCTGTCACAAACCGATTTCCTGATGTACATGTTTAGTTAAACTCTGTCCCTTCCTGTTCCTTTCTCCTTGTCTTCAGTAACAAGTTTCCACACTGTAAGTCTAATCTAAAAAATTCCCATGCTGCTCCCATACTTCACCTTTTCTCTTTGGATTTGGAAAGCTCCTTTCACCTGAACCCTCTCCTGCATCCTCTCTGTTAGTTTAAAGCCATATCGGTAAACCTACCGACATGATTGGCCAGGACACTGGTCCTAGAACAGTGCCAGTGGGACCATCCTAATGGATTATTTTTTTAATTTAGGTATGGGATGTTGGTGTCTCTGGCTGACCAGCATTTCTGGCCCAACCCGAGCTGAGTAGCTTGCTCGGCCATCTCCTAGGGTAATTGAGATACAAACACTTTGCTGTGTGTATGTCGTGCAGACCACGTGAGGGTGGAAGATGTCCCCAAGTGTCTTTTTGATGAACAAATGTAATTTTGTACATCAGCAATGGTTTTGTACTTATTCATGGATTGTTAATTGCAATGTAAAAAAAAACATTGAGTGCAAATCCCACCATTTCTTATGGGGGATTCAAACCTGCCTCCACTGAACATGAGTTGAGGTTTTGGATACATGCTCTCACAATAATACCACTGGGCCAGCACTTCACCTGCGCAAAGGCTACTTATTTCTGAGCACTGATACCAGGGCATCAGGAACCTAAACCTGTTCTTCCTACATCTGTAACTTTCTTCAGTGTCTACAACATGCCTTATCTCAGTAGTCTCCTCCTCCAAGAGATGGAGCAGAGTCATGGCTCTGGTTCCTTTGGCCCAACTAGTCCATGCTGACCAGAGTTCCTGAACGAGTCGAGTTTCCCTGCATTTGACCCATATGCCTTCAAACCTTCTCCTCTCCATGTACCTACCAAAATGTCTTTCACATGTTGTTATTTTACTTTTCTTTACCACGTTCTCTAGAAGCTCATCCTATACCTGCACCATCCTGTGTTTGGAAAGTTTTATCCTCCCAACACTTTTAACTTTTTTTCTCCCATCACATAATTATTCCCCCTAGAGCACAGAACATCGAACTTCGCCTCTCAATATTGCGCCAACCTGTGGAATCAATCTGAAACCCATCTAACCTTCCCTAATCCATTCTCAACCATTTAATGACCATTTAAATGCCCTTAAAGTTGGCGAGTGCACTATTGTTGCAGGCAATGCATTCCATTCCCCCGACTATTCTGAGTAAAGAAATTATGTCTGGCATCTGTCCCATATCTATTAATTAATATTAATATTAATATCTACCTCAATTTAAAGCTATCGCCCCTCGTGCTCGGCATCACCACCTGAGGGAAAAGGCTCTCACAGTCCAACCCATCTCACCCTCTGATTATCTTGTATATCTCAATTAATTGGCCTCAAATTCTTTGGAATAAAAACAGATTCAAATCCCTCAGCCTTCCTCACAGCACCTCTCCTCCGTACCAGGTAACATCCTAGTAAATCTCCTCGGAACCCTTTCCAAATCTTTAGCACACTTCCTCTAATACGGTGATCTGACCCACAGTCAACACTCCAGATGTGGCCGCACCCAGAGTTTTGTACAACTGCAGCATTATCTCATGGTTCAGAAACTCAAATCCTGTACCAAAAAAGGTTCACATGTTGAATGCCGTCTTAACAAGTCCATCAAACTGGGTGGCAACTGTTAAGGATCTATGTACATGGACAAAGTGATCTCTCTGCTCATCTGCACTACAAAGGTCTGATTTACCCACATCCACCTGTTTGGTCACCTCAAAGAAGTCAATAAGGTTTGTGAGGCATGATCTACCCTTCTCAAAACCGCGCTGACTATCCCTCATCAACTTTTTATCTCCAGATGATTATCAATACTATCTTTTACGTGCCTTTCCAGCACTTTATCCAGAATCAAAGTAAGGCTCACAGGTCTATAATTACCAGGGTAATCTCCATTGCCTTTCTTGTACAAGGGGACAACATTTGCTGTCCTCCAGCCTTTTGACACTATTCCTGTCGACAATTACGACATAAAGATCAAAGCCAAAGGCTCGGCAATCTCCTTCCTGGCTTCCCACAGAATCCAAGGATAAATTCCATCTGGCTCAGTGGACTTACCGATTTTTACACTTTCCAGAATAGCTCACACCTTTTCCTTCTGCATTTCAATCCCAACTAGTTATGGACTCCACTAGCCTGAGGTAAAGACTTTGGCTAATCAACTTACTTGTCCCCATCATGGGTTTCTAACCTTTATAAGATCACCCCTCAGCCATCTACGCCCAGTGGAAATGCGAAGGACAATGATGTAAATATTTCTGATCATGTTCCTGCCAATACGTTGCCACAAAGTTCTGGGATACATTTGTTCAGGAGTTAAGGCTTTTTCTACCTTTGTGTTCGAAGACACATAGCACCATCTCTTCTGTAATGGAGACTCTTTACAAGCCATCACTGTTTCTTTCCCTTTGTTTCCTTGTCTTTGTCCACAGTATGTTCTGACGTGAAATGCTCATTTAGCCTCTCGCCCATCTCCTGTTGATCTACAGTTGAATGGCTTCATTGATCTTTCAGGAACCCTAGTGTCTGTCCCCCAGTTGTTTTTTTGTAGATGTATGCTGTAGAAAATTAATTGCATGCTCATTATCCTTATCTGCCAAATCTATCTCATCCCCCATGTTGCTTTCCAGCTTTTCCAGCCTCTCCGATTTTGTCAAACCCTCCAGTATCAGTGACATCTTCTTCAATCTTTGCTCCATTTACAGTTCCAGGAAGTGCTTCCTAAATCAGAATGATCAGAATTCTATGCAGTACTCAAAAGCTGTGCTGACTATCCATAATCAATTCTTGCCATTGCAAATGCATGTAACTCCTGTCCCGCAGAAACGCTTCCAACAATATTCGCACCACTGACATCAAGCTAATTGGTGTTTATCTCCCTGGCTTTCACTCGCAGCCTTTCCTAAACACTATCACAACATTAGCCACCGTCCGGGCTCCCTGCTCATCACTCGTGGCTGTCAGTGATAGAAAAATCTATTTATTGGACCCACGATTTCCTCCCGAGCTTCCCACAATATCCTGGAATATAAATGATTAGTACCCAGGGACTGATCTCCCTTATATGCATTTAAAAACCTCCAGCACCTTCTCTTATCTGGAGTCTTATGAAGACATCACTGTTTATTTCGCTGACATCCTCTGTCTTTCTCCACAGTAAATTCAAACATGATATTTTCGTTTAGGATCTCACTCATCTTCTGTGGTTTCACACTTGGATGGCCACATTCATCTTCAAGGAGCCATACTCTGCCCCCAGTTAATCTTCTGTTGTTAATGTACTTGTAGAATCTCATTGGATTTTCCTGAGCCTGATCTGCCAAAGCTTTCTGTGGTCCCCTTTGTGCCCTCCTGATTTCGCTCTTAAGTAAATTACCCCACCCACAATGTTATTCAATGGATTACTTTAATCCTGCTGGCTATATGTGACTTGTGTCCTCTTTTTGTTGATCAGAACCTCAATACCCCCAGTCATCCATAGTTTCCTACTTGTATCAGCATTGTCCTTCACATTAACAGGAAAATGCTGGCTCTGAACTCTCATTTTAATTCCCTTTTGAAAGCTTCCCACCTGCCTGACGTCCCTTTTCATGTATATTGCCTTCACAAACAATTGTTAAAAGCTCTTGACTAATACCATCTGGATTGAGGAAAGGCCAGTTTTGATCTTTAACTTGTGGACCAGGTTTGTCATTTTCCAACGCTATTTTCAGACTAATACAATTGTGATCACTTTGCCAAAGTGTTGCCCTACGAAGACCGCAGTCCCCTTCTCTATTTGTTTCCAAAGTGGAGGTCAGGTTTTATCTCTTCCTGCAGTCGACCATTTATATATTGACTGGACAGCTTTCTTGAACATGCCGAACAAATTCCTCTCAACCAAGCTCTGAACACTCTAACAGTTCGAGTCTAGGTTTGGTAAGTTAAAATCCCCGACCATTCCAACACGATCATTCTCACAGATCTCTGAGATCTCCTGACTTATTTGCTGCTCAAATTCTCGCTTACTGTTGGGCGCCTGTACTATCAATCTGATAACCCATTCTCATTTCTTAGTTGCACTGTTTTAGCTTCACTGGGAGATCCCCAGGAATATCCTGTCTAATTACTACTGTAATGTTTCCACTGATAAGAAACTCCAATACACCTCCTCGTACACCTCCTGTTCAGTCCTCAATCTCCAGATTGTAGCCTAAGACCATCCCCCTCACTGAGGACAACACCCTCATCTTTCATGTCATCTGCAAACCTAATAATGATACCTTGTGCTTTCACATCGAGTTACTAATGTACATAATACTGTTCAAAATAATGGGAGGAATAGATAGAGTCAATAGACGGAGACTTTTCCCCAGGGTAGGATTGACTGCTAGGAAAAGTCACAGTTTGAAGATATTAGGAGGAAGTTACAAATGAGACATCCGAGGTAGGTTCTTTACGCCGAGAGTTGTGAATGCTGACATGGTGGAAGCAGAGTCATTGGTGACATTTTCGCGACTGCTGGACATGCACATGGAAAGCAATGAGTTGAGGGGTGTGTAGGTTAAGTTACTATATTTTACATTATGATTAAGTCTCGGCACAACTTCGTAGGCCTAAGGGCCTGTTCTGTCCTGTACTTTTCTATGTTCAATGCTGTATAACAAAGCGCAATGGTTCCTGCACAGATCCCTGTGCTACACCCGCTGGTGAAAGAATTTCAGACCCAAAACCAATCCTGCACCGTTGTGGATCCAGGTTACCAAATTGCCTTGGATCCCGTTAGACTGTTGGACCAGCGTTCCATGAGGGACCTTGCCAAGCGCCTTATTGAACTCCATGTAACCCACAAATTCCGCACTGCCCTCACCAAAATCCTCAATCGTAATTTCAAACAAAAAGCTCAGCTGAATTTGGGAGAGGATCTTAATCTACCAAATTCGTGATGACTATCCCTAATCGATCTCATTCTGTCCCTCAGAATTGTGTCCAATCATGTTCCTCCCACTGCTGTAAGACTATCTGCTCTGTAATTACCTGGCCTATCTCTGCTGCCTTTCATGAACAAAGGAACCACATTTGCTGTCCTCCAGTCATTTAGCAATTCACCGTAGCCAGCAAAGTATTAAATATATCCACGAGGGTTCCAGCAATCTCCTCCTTTACCTGAACAAGGGCGGGGTGGGTTTGACTAGAACCACAGGGGCATCAGTATCTCTGGGAGGAGATTTGCTTGTTTTACCCCGGAGGGATTACACTAGTTGGGCAAGGATTTGGACTCGAGTAAGCGAGGGACCATTGACCAGTCAACGGAAAAATGCATCAGCCATCGAAAGCAAGTTTTCTATCCAGGATATCAAGGGGCACAGTCAGCAGAGGGAAGACACTTTTTGTTTAGCGTGCATTTATTTCAATGCACAAGACCTGACTGGGAAGGCAGACGACCTCAGAGCATGGTTTAGCTCTGGGGACTGAGATATTATAACCATATCAGAAACATGGCTGAGAGAAGGGCAGGACTGACAGCTCAGTATTCCAGGATACAGAAGCTACAGGCGTGACACAAAGACAAGTAACTGAGTAGGGGAAGTTGTACTTTTGATAGGGGTGGATATAACATCAATGCTTAGAGAGGATTCTCTTTCGGGGTGATCAAAAGAGGTCATATGTTTAGAAATTAGAAACAAAAAAGGGATGGTCAGTCTGCTGGGATGGTGTTCTCGACCCCCAAAGAGTCAGCGAGTACTAGAGCAGCAGATGTGAAGAGAGATTGCAGGCACCTGTTAAAAATAATAGAATAGTATTGGTTGGAGATTTTAACTTCCCCTTTATTGACTGGACCACCCAGAGTGTAAAATTCCTGTATGGGTTGGAATTTGTCAAATGTATCCAAGAAAGTTTCCGAGATTAATATGTAGAGGGCCCCGCTCTACTCAGGCGGGTGCAACACTGGTCCTCCTCTCAGAAACCGAGGTCGGGCAAGCGATTGAAGTGTCAGTCGGAGAGCACTTTGGGTCCAGTGAGCACAACTGTCTTCGTTTTAACATTGTTATTGAAAAAGATCAGACACGTCCATATATTAAGGTTTGGAGTAGGGCCAGGTTTGGGGCCATTAGGCAGGATCACGCAGAGGTCATTTGGGTGAATTACAAATCACACAAAACCAGGTTATAATCCAAAAGGTTTATTTCGAAGCACAAGCTTTTGAAGTGCAGGTAATCATTCTCAAAGACGAAAAATTAAACTAAATCTGTTTGATATTACATTCTAATACACTGCATTTCTGTTGCTATAAATTCTGTGCCTTATGACTGTGCTTCGCAACCACCCAATGAAGCAGTGCTCCGAAACCAATCGCTCCCAGATAAACCTGCTGGACTGTAAGCTGGTGTTGTCTGATTTTTAACATTGTCCATCCCAGTCCAACACCAGCTCCTCCATATCATGCGCCCATCAACAGGGTGGGTATGTTTGAAGAAAAGGAATGACTGGCAAATGGGAGGCTTTTAAAAGTGTGATCTCAAGACTCCAATATGTCACTATTAGAGTGAAGGGAAACGCTGGCAGGCTTAGCGATCTCTGGCTGATGGGGGATATTGAGGCTCTGTTCAAGAAAAAGCAGAAGGCACACATTGTCTTCAATATTTCCATCTCTACGTAACCTCTTGCAGTCCTAAAGATACGATCACTCGATGGAGACTCAACAATCCTCTCAGGTCCCTGCAGCACTCCCGATCTGTAGAACCCGCTGAAAGCCCGTGATTCTCTCGGTCCAGTTCTGACAAGACTCACTATGTGACATCCTCCCCTCGCCAGAACCCACCCTGTCAATGTAAGCTCCTCCTGTATATCCATTCATTTACTCATCTCCATAACATTCTCTAGCTCTTACACTACTCTCACCCTCCCCTTCAGCTCTTTCCACTTTGACCAAGCATGAGTAACCTCCTCCAGTATTAATGCTTCCTTAGCTGTGAAACTGTCTTAAACCAAAATTACTGCTCTTCTGGAAAATCTGTCAGACCCCGCACCCTTCATATCTAAATAATCTGCAGAAGTAAAACTTCCTATATCTATAAACATCTTCAGTCACGACTACCCTCCATATCTCTGTTTGGCCCTCCAGTCGATACAACCCACTTTATCACTGTCATCTGCTCCATTCACCGAAAATCC